>NW_027437185.1:36322500-36597500 GCF_033239565.1 Halichoeres trimaculatus
ACCAGATATGATCGACTCAACTTCTGCACATGGCACATCGTTCGTGGCCCAGATGGGAGACGAAAACGCACAGAAAGTCCTGAAACGACAGATCCAATCAACAATCACCGACGATGGAACTTTCTACCAAGCAGCGAGGGCCAGGAAAAATCCCAGAATTCCCTCTGTCTTCCTCTCTTTCCACTGCAGACACAGCAGGGTCCTGGGTTGTTTAAGATCATGACCGTTGATAAAGCATGTCAGGCTGAATTCTCTTTGTTTGACTGTTTCCAAAACATCACACATGGTGTTCGGCATGTGGTGAAAAATGCCAGCTTTCCCTCATGCATCCAATCAATGGGGAAAATGGGAAATGCAGAATGTGAAGGGGTCGTAACCTCGGGGTGGAAATAATTCCCCAGTTGCTACCGGGTATCTGGTGTATAAACACAGCACTGGAAAAACATTAGTCTACGTCTGGAGGTTTATACTATTGTACCACGCTGTCCGCTGAGAACCTACTGCTACAAATAATGACCTTTTCAGTCCCCCATTAAAAGAAATCACCACAAAGAGACTGCCCGTTTCATTTCAGCTTAAAAAAAAAAAACCTCGCCCTTATTTCCAAATGTGGAAGGTCATTCTGAATTCTTCCAAGTTATTAGATCTCACGCTTCTCAAAATGAACGACTACTCAGCCAGGTGGTGTGGTAAAGTCATCTCTCCAAGGGGTGAGAAAGTTCAAACCTAGCATGAAACCAATCTAAAGTTTAAGGTCTGGGAACGGAGCAGCCAGGCTCTATATTCTCTCATTAGCTCGACGGTAGACTGTGCAGGAAAGCAGATTGCCATCTCCGCTGCAGGCAAAGTGAGAGGACATTTGATATTCCCATTTGGCCCAGCCACCCCTTTAAGTTAACTTAGCTAACACGATTTGGCCAAGTAATCCTTGATTTCAATAATATGCCAGATTGTCTCCAAATAATCAGAGAGCTGCATCGGGTTTCAGGTTCAATATCTGCAGCGGTTGAAAAAGCATCAATCACGACTGTTGGAGGCAGACAACACTGCAAAAAATGAAATCTTATTAAGTGTTTTTGTCTTATTCCAAGTAAAAGTTGTCTTATTTTCACCATATGTGTATGTAACTCCACCATAAATGGTCAGATTGCTTTGAAAAACAGTACAAGACAAGGTCACCATCATTTCTGACAGATGATAAAGTATGATCCAGATCCTGGCAACATGAAATATGTACTGGGTCATCATCATTTTTAACACTGTCAGGAAACAAATTATCGTACAAACCTCCAACTAACACCAAAGTGTAGCAGACAGTCTGCTGAAAGGAAGTATAACATTAAAGTCGAAACAAAGTGTTGGTGACAATCACAGTATGCTTGGTGGAGGTCTGCTTGATATGAGCCACATTCAACTTATCAGTCCAGAAAAAACGTCTTGTTTCAAGTTATTTAAAGACCAAAATGAGGTCTGAATTTCTTGTTACAAATAGGTATAAAAATCTGCCATTTAAAAAAAGAGAAAAGTCGCTTATTTAAGACATTATTCTAGTTTCAAGCTTATTTTTCAGCAAATTTTTTTTAGTTCCTTTGGTAGATTTTTGGTACTTGTTCCGAGCAATTAAGACCTCATTTTTGTCTTTAAATAACTTAAAACTAGACAATTCTAGACTACTCAGTTGAATATGGCTCATATTAAGTCTAAAAAGCAGTATCTGGTAAAAATAATAATAATAAAAAAACATTTGACAATATTTCAGTTCTCTGCATTGAACTACAAAACTAAAATCTTATCAAGTGTTTTTGTCTTATTTTAAGTAAAAATTGTCTTATTATACTTGATTTGACCCAGATTCACCCAACCAGTATAAAAAAATGTCATGTTTCAAGTTATTTTCAGACAAAAATGAGGTCTGAATTGCTTGCAACAAATAGGTAAAAAAAATCTGCCAATGAAACAAGAGAAAAGTTACTCATATTAAGACATTATTCTAGTTTCAAGCTTATTTTTAAGTTTCAGACCTCATTTTTTGTCTTTAAATAACTTGAAACAAGACATTTTCTGGACTGGTCAGGTGAATGTGGCTTACATCAGGTGAATTAAGACAATTTGTTTTACTTGTTTTACTTGATTTGAGCCACATCCACCTGACCAGTCCAAAAATGTGTTGTTTTAAGTTGTACAAAGACAAAAATGAGGTCTGAATTGTTTGTAACGGCTAAAGAAAAATCTGCCAAAGGAACAAGAAGATTAGCAGTTTTTTTTACTCGTTTCAATCAATTTAGACCTCATTTTTGTCTTTAAATAACTTGAAATAAGACATTTTTCTGGACTGCTCAGGTGTATATGGCTCTTATTGAGTCTAAAAAGACATTATCTACTGAAAACAAGACAAAAACACTTGATAAGATTTCAGTTTTTGCAGTGTAGGGACACAGCCCTTGTCATCCTATGGTGAAGCTACAACATTTCACCCATTTCAGTCAGAAAGACAAAAAATTTAAGAATAATAACAATAATAACAAGTAACTTAGAATCCAACCAACAACCAAACTTCCTGTACAGAGACCAAGTTTAGATGTTGTGTATATTTGGTCTTACTTATCCCATA
Source organism: Halichoeres trimaculatus (assembly GCF_033239565.1). Lineage (NCBI taxonomy): Eukaryota > Metazoa > Chordata > Actinopteri > Labriformes > Labridae > Halichoeres > Halichoeres trimaculatus. Next base: position 36,325,112 of record NW_027437185.1, read on the forward strand.
TAGCGAGGAGAAAGAGGTCAATCTGAGCCACGTTAACACCTGACCAGTCCATAAAATGTGTTGTTTCAAGTTATTTAAAGGCAAAAATGAGGTCTAAAATGCTGTAGGAAGTAAAACAAAATCTGCCAACAGAAAATTTGCTAGAATAATGTCTTAAAACACAAAACGTTTCTCTTGTTCCAGTTTTTTATTTAGCTTGTTACAAGTGATTCAGACCTCATTTTGTCTTTAAATAACTTGAAACAAGACATTTTCTGGACTGATAAGTTGAATGTGGTTCAGATTAAGTCTAAAAAGACCTTTTCTAATGAAAATAAGACAAAAACACTTGATAAGATGCTAGTTCTTTGCATTGAACTACAAAATTGAAATCTCATCAAGTGTTTTTGTCTTATTTGAGCAAAAGTTGTCTTGTTATACTTGATATGAGCCACATTCACCTGACCAATCCAAAAAATGTCTTGTTTCAAGTTATTTAAAGACACAAATGAGGTCTGAATTGCTTGTATCAAATGAAAAAAGAAAAGTTTGCTCAAAAAGTAGCTTGAAACTAGACTGATGACTAAATAAAAGTAACTTTCTTTTGTTCCTGATTAATTTCAAGCTTGTTATGACCTCATTTTGTCTATAAATAACTTGAAACAAGACATTTTTTCTGAACTGGTCAGCTGAATGTGGCTCAGATTAAGTCTAAAAAGACATTTTCTACTGAAAATAAGATTTAAAAAAACTTAAATAGTTTCAGTTTTTTTCAGTGTAGGGACACAGCCGCTGTCCTCTTATGGTGATGCCACAACATTTCAACCATTCCAGTCAAAAAACAGTGTATTTAAATACAAACACAGTAATGTGAACAACTAAAAGCCAACTTGTACCACAGATAACCAAAGTTCCTGTACAAAGACCAAGTTTAGATGTTGTACTTGTTTGATCTTATCCTAAATAGCAAGGAGGAATAAATGAACACCAGACAAAAGTTTGGGTCATAGGAGGATAAAACAACCTATATTCACCTGACTAGTGCAGAAATGTGTTTGTTAGTTAGTTATTATAAAGGTTATTTAAAGAAAAAAATGAGGTCTAAGTTGATTGAAACAAGTAAACAAAAATTTGCAAATAGAAAATTTGCTTGAAACTAGAATAATGTCTTAATACAAGAAACTTTTCTCTTGTTCCAGTTTTTTATTTAGCTTGTTTCAAGCAATTCAGACTTCATTTTGTCTTTAAATAACTTGAAACAAGACATTTTCTGGACTGGTCAGGTGAATGTGGCTCAGATTAATTCTAAAGAGACATTTTCTAATGAAAATAAGACAAAAAACACTTGATAAGATGCTAGTTCTTTGCATTGAACTACAAAACTGAAATCTCTTCAAGTGTTTTTGTCTTATTTGATCAAAAAAATGTCTTGTTTCAAGTTATTTAAAGACAAAAATGAGGTCTGAATTGCTTGTATCAAATAAGAAAAGTTTGCTCAAAAATTAGCTTGACACTAGAATAATGTCTAAATAAAAGTAACTTTCTTTTGTTCCTGATTAATGTCAAGCTTGTTATGACCTCATTTTGTCTATAAATAACTTGAAACAAGTCGTTTTTTTCTGAACTGATCAGCTGAATGTGGCTCAGATTAAGTCTAATAAGACATTTTCCACAGAAAATAAGGTAAAAACACTTCATAAAAGTTCAGTTTTCTGCTGTGAAAGTAGCGCTAACTTTCTTCCTTCACACTCATGGAGCTGCAACAACACGGCGACCAACATTTGTTTTCCATTTGACGAGTGGCTCAACCTCAGTCACCCAAAACTGGGTTTAGAGTTCCCACATCACACTTAAGACCCTGTCTTTCTCTGGAGAAGGCCTGGAAAAGGTGCATCCCATCATGCAAGCTTAAGTTTCCCTCTCCCTGACCTCGCCATCTTTTCACAGAGTCTTAAGAGGTCACCCAATTTTAATGGTCACTTACTGCCTGTGGAGCCGTCCCTGTGGTATAACGGTACCCCGAGACCACCCCCGACGCCCAAACAGCCCCAGGCTCAGGGCTCAGAGTAATACTGGCTCTGATGATGCATACCTGCACTGGAAGACCTTATGAGTTACTTTCTTTTTCATTTCTCGCTCAGAGACAGGCCGTGAACCTGAAACAGCAGCTCTGAATGATTTATGTCTACAGTGGGGAAATTAAAAAGTGGTCTTTTTTTGATTTGTGCTCTTCATATCCGCTGATAAGAACATTTCAGTTCCTGAGAGCAAGAGAGCAGCTTGTTCAGCAGACATGCAGCACTTATTCCCCTCTCTTCAGACGGCTCATATTAGAGGAAGCTCAGTCAGGACGGATTGCTACAGCTCGTAGGATTCTGGGAAGGCGGGACAATGAAGTCGCCAGAAAACAAAAGCCTTGGACAAATAAAGTGTCATGACTTACGTCCAAGAAATTATGAGTTAATAAAATGCAGAGTGATTCCAGTTTGAGATATTTGATAAATATGTGGACAAATGTGAAGGTGGCTCTGCTCTGTGAGTCCCTGTTCAAAGCCTGATCTAATTACGCTGATTCCCTCCAAATGTCCCGAACAAACGCCAGGGCTTTAGTTCAAACACACACACACAGCACGACACAAGGTGGCGTTCCCGCTACCTGCAGAGGAGGGAAAAGTTAGCAGTGGACTCACCTCAGCACGCTGAGTTCTGGGCTGGTTGGCGTCCGTCTCGATGGCGTACACATCCACCAGGTAGAGGTCGGCGCCCTGCTCGCGGTCCAGCTCTGCAGCCGTCTGTATCACTCCAGTGTGGCGGCCGATTGTGAAAAGACGTCCCACTGCTTTCCCGCCGCTCCTCACCGCCACGATGAAATACTCCACTTTGGACGCCGAGCCACGTGGACTTGAAGCATCCAGAGAGATGACGTTGGTGCCCGGCGGCTGCCCCTCCTTCAGGATCGTGATGTACTTCGGCTGCGAGAACACGGGCCCGTCCAGGCCCTGGAGGATGATGGTCAGCTCGGTTCTGGACGTCTTACGATCGGTGCCGTGATCCGTGGCCGAGACGGTGAGCGTGTACATCAGACGGGACGGCACCAGCTGGGAGGCGAGGCGGATGTCGCCGCTGTACCTGTCCATGATGAAGGTGTTGGAGTCGCCTTCCACGAGCTCGTACTCCACTTCCCCGTTGGCGCCCTCGTCGGGGTCGAACGCCAGCACTGTCGTCAGGATGGAGCCGATGACGATGTTGGGTTCAGCAACTAAAGCATTCTGGGATACAAAAGTGGGGACGTTATCGTTCACATCTGTGACCCAGACGGTGACGTTCTTCAGGGCGAAGCGGCGGGACTCGACGGGCACGGCCTGGTCCGTGGCTTTGATGGTGAGCTCGAACAGGTTGGAGAACTCCCTGTCGATCAGCTTGTTGGTGAAGATGAGCCCGGAGCTGGGGTCGATGGTGAAGTGGTTCCCGCGCGGGATCTGCTGAACGATGGAGTACTCCAGCTCGCCGTTTATATCCGCGTCGGTGTCGTGCGCTGTTATCGTCATGACGGAGGCTGAGATGGGCAGGTTTTCAGGGATGGATTTGAAAATGTCGCCAGGGGCAAACACGGGAGGGTTGTCGTTGAAATCCCTCACGTGGATGACCACAGGAATGGAGGAGGAGCGCGGCGGCCTGCCGTTGTCCTTGGCGGTGATGTTGAGTTTATAAAACGACTGTGTTTCGAAGTCCAGCTTCTTCACCAGGAAGATGCTGCCGGTGTTGGGGCTGATGCTGAACGTGCCGTGGTTGTTTGTGGCAGTGATGCTGTACATGATGTCAGCGTTTTGACCTGAGTCGGCGTCTGTGGCGGTGACGGACGCCACAAGCTCGCCTATCCTCATGTTCTCCAGCACGTCCACTGACAGCGAGGATTTAGGGAAGGAGGGGGAGTTGTCGTTCTCATCCAGGATGCTGATGCTGAGCATACAGGAGGAGGATAAGGGCACGGCGCCGGAGTCAACAGCGATGATTTTTAGCGAATACGAGGATGTAGATTCATAATCCAGCTTCCCCACTAACGTCACCTGCCCAGACGCGCTGTCGATCGTGAACTGTCCTTCCTCGTTGCCCTCGGAGATGTGATAATGCACCAGTCCGTTTTTATTCTCGTCTACATCAGACGCCGAGGCCCTGAGGAGCTGCGTCATGTTCTGAGCGGACTCAGAGATGGAGGCCTGGTAAATGTCTTTGGTGAATTTGGGCGGGTTGTCGTTGATGTCTTGAATGTAAACCTGCACTTTCGCCTGGTCCCTGAGGGGCTTTGGGAGACCCTGGTCCGACGAGACGACGACAAAGCTGAACACAGCGGCGCCACGTTGTCTCATGAGTGACTCTCGGTCGAACTGCAGCGTGCTGGTCAAGTCCCCCGTGATGGCGTTGAGCTCAAAGTTGGACTGCGGGGTCTCAAACGTGTACCTGACCTCGCTGTTGGGGCCGAAGTCTTTGTCCTCAGCGAAAACGCGGCCCACCAGCGAGCCTCGCTGCTGCTCCTCCTCGAAGTGAAAGACGTAGTTGGTGCTGTTGAAGAGGGGGCGGTTATCGTTCACATCATCCAGGATCACGCTGACGTTCACCGTGGCGCTGAGCGGCTCCACGGCTCGGTCTTTCGCCACGACCACTAAGTTATACCTGTCCTGGATCTCCCTGTCCAGCTCCACTTTGATGTACAGCTGACCATCCGGGAAAATCCCAAACACGTCACCCGTGTTCCCCCCCACGATGTCGTACATAATCTCCCCGTTTAGTCCAGAATCTCTGTCCGTGGCCGCCACCGTGAAAAAGCGGCTGTTGACCGGCTCCGACTCCAAAATGATGACCTCATACGAAAGCTGGTCGAACACCGGCGAGTTGTCGTTGACGTCGTAAACGCTGACGATGAGGACGAGGCTGGAGGTGTGTTTGGGGACCCCCATGTCCGACGCGATGACCTCCACCTCGTAGGAGCTGGTGGTGACCTCGAGCGGCCCCGTCAGCGTGATGAGGCCGTGCTTCTCGTGGATGTGGAACAGGCCTTTGGGGTTCTGTTTGAGGCTGTAGACCACCACGCCGTTCGTCCCCTCGTCTGGATCCGAGGCTTTGGCCTGGAAGATGACGTGACCCGTGCTCCAGTTTTCCACGGCGCTCACGTGCTCCACGGCGTGAATGAAATGAGGGGCGTTGTCGTTCAGGTCCTTCACTGTGATGTTAACAAAAGCCTCTCCTGTGATCTCTCCTGCTCTGGCTACCACTTTGAGCTGATAAAAACCCTGCTCCTCCCGGTCTATCTGACTGGACGCTGTGATCTGACCTGCACTGTTCACCGTGAAAAGCCCTCTGTGGTCGCCTGAGGTGATCAGATAGGAAATGTTTGTGTTTAAATCTACAGTTGTGGCTGAAACTGTCCCTATCACCGTCCCTACACCCACATTCTCAAACATGACGAAGCTGTACACTCTCTGGCTGAAGACTGGAGGGTTATCCTGCGTGTCTATGACCGTCACTGTCACTATGGCCTGGATGTGTGAGCGCAAACCGCCACCATCTGCTGCTGTCACCTGCAGCTGGTACGCTGTTTTCTCCTCTCTGTCCAGGGGCACCAGAGTGCTAATTTTACCCGTGTTGCCATTAATGCGAAATTTTGAGGAGTCTCCGGCTGTGATGATGTATTTGACCGTGCCGTTCCTGCCTAAATCTGGATCCGTGGCTGAGACCGTGGTTACGTAAGAACCTGAAGGCTCATTCTCTTTAACGTTAGCGAAATACTGCACAGGGTAGAAAACCGGCCTGTTGTCATTGATATCCCTCAGGGTGATGTTGACTCTTCCTACAGAGTGCAGAGGCGGGCTGCCGCCGTCTGCAGCCTGGATGTGGAGCAAGTAGGAGGCCTGATCCTCTCTGTCTAGCTCCACGGCTGTGCTTAATCGCCCTGACACGCCATCCAGGCGAAACAGCTCCTGGACTGAGCCTGGAGTCTCCGCTTCAAATGAGAAGCGGATCGTCCCGTTGGCCCCGAGGTCGTCGTCTGAGGCAGACAGCAGCACCAGCTCGGTGCCGGCGGGAGCGTGCTCCACCAGGGAAACATGAAAGGTGCTCTGTGTGAAGGTGGGCACCTGATCGTTCACGTCTGTGATGTTGACGATGAGTTTAGTGTAGGAAATCTTGGGCTGCAGCCCCTGATCTTTAGCGCTAATGTTGAGCACAATTTCAGACGCTACCTCCCTGTCCAGCAGAGCAGCGCTTGTTACCAGACCGCTGTTTTCACTGATGGAGAACCAGCCCAAAGCGTTTCCAGACACCAGCGAGTAGCGCAGGTTGGCGTTCTGCCCGGAGTCACCATCTGTTGCTGAAACCCCTTTAATGTAGCTGCCTTTCGGGATGTCCTCACTGATATCTACTCTGTACAGCGCTTCCTGGAATATTGGCGGGTGATCGTTGATATCATTCACAAAAATAACCAAACTGGCGTAAGAGGACCTGGCGATGGGCTTACCGTTATCTGACACGGACACGGTCAGGTTGTAGGAGGAGATCCTCTCTCTGTCTAACACACTCGCAACTTTAATGAGGCTCAGATTGGGCACAGGAGACGTGTGCACCTCAAAGTGTCTCTGCTCGTTGCCTCCCAGGATGGACACGGATATGTTCCCGTTGGCTGATGGGGAGTCTGAGTCTGACACAGTGAGCAGGGCCACGACTGTGCCAATCTGTGCGTTCTCATCCACAGAGGCAAACTTGGACGTGGTGGGGAAGTATCTAAACTTCACCACCGGGTCGTTATCATTCACATCTAAGAGTTTGATTGTAGCTTCTGTCCTCCCTGACAGAGCCGGCACCCCGTTATCTACAGCATGAATGGTCAGGGAGTACTCCTTCTTGCTCTCATAGTCTAACCCCTCTTTAATGATGATGGTGCCAGCTTTAGGGTCTATCTGGAAAGGTGATCCTTCATCTAAGTAGTACCTGATTTCAGCGTTAGCGCCCTCATCCTGATCTGAGGCTGTGATCTGTAAAATGTTAGAACCTACAGCCGCATCCTCAAACACGCTGCTCTGATACTGCTCCTGATCAAACATGGGAGGGTTGTCATTTATGTCTTGGATTGTGACGTTTACTTGCAGGTAGCCAAACTTTTTGGGGTCTCCTTTGTCCTCCACTTCAATGAGGAGCTGGTAGAAAGGAGTCACCTCCCTGTCCAAGCCTCCAGTGGAGACCAGGTGCAGGAATGCCCCCTCTCCACTCGGGTTGACTGTAATATCCAAGCGGAATTTCCTCTGCTCGTTGCCTTTCACGATCCTGTACGTGGTGTGATCCACTCCGTTACTCCCAATGTCTGAGTCTGTGGCCGTGTCCAGGATCACCTGCCTGCCGCTGCTCGCGTCCTCCTTGAACGACACCACGATGGACGCGTCAGGAAACACCGGGGAGTTGTCGTTAATATCCAAAACTACAATCCTGACCTCCGTGGGGTACGTGGGTTGGCTGGACAGCACCACCACGTTGATGACATCACTTTGCAAAACTTCTCTGTCAATCACAGAGGAGGTGTAAATCACCCCTGTGGTGCTGTTTATGGCAAAAAGTTTGTGGTTCTCGCTGAAGCGGTACGTGAAGCTGGGTTTGGTCTCTATCGTGCCCACATAGGTGCCGATCGGCTGCTCCTCCAGCACCTGGAACTCTTGACGGACTTGGCTGGATGCTGAGTACTGCGACAGAGTCCATAAGAGCAGTAAAACCAAATGAAACCGGCCTAAGCCCCTACCTGTGAGCGCCATGGTCAGAAAGCCAGTCCACCTTTCTCAGACAGAGTCCATGCCTATGATGCATCCACTTTACCGAGGCTGGACGAGTCACTAAAGCATTGTATTCCAGAAACAGGCGCAGAGATCCACACTCGTAAAGTGCTCCAAAGTACTCCAGAAGTGCTCTTTTATCCTGCGCAGCGCTCCGTCTCAGCGCACCAAAACCTCCAGGACGCAGAGACAGATCCACACTCTCATTCCCGCTCCTCAGCGCGCATTTTAAGAACAATCCACAGACTGATCAAAGTGTGCAAAAGTTCCCCGCTCCGTGGGCGTGTGGTGAAGGCAAACAGCAAAAAGTTTATCCAAAGTTTGAGCGCAGCGCAGAGCGTGAGCAGGGAGCTGAGCCGACGCACCGTCCCGTGGAATAACGGTGCAGCAGCTTCAGTCATATTGTGCTCACAAGTCCCAGTAACTTAGGACAAAGCTGGAGTTCCACAAACTCCCTCCCATCGCTGATCCCATTGGATAAGGCTGCGGCTCCTGCCCGCCCTCCCACCGCCTCTCCTCCCTCCATTGTGCAGCGCAGCTCTGTGTCCCCGCCCGTGGAGGAGGATGCCAATCAGAGGCGACAGGTACCGGTGCCCAGAGCGCTCCTGATGACCTCGATAACAGATTAATGTGAGACAAAGCGGTGTTAATGAGTTCAGGATGGGACCGTTTGTGATCAAACAGAGGAGAGACACGAAGTATGTGACAGAAACACTTCACACAGTGTCAGAGCATGCTCAGAGTGAAGGAATATAACAGAGAACATCCAGAAACAGCTAAAATATAACACGAAAATCTGAGTTTGTATCATAATTCGGTCAAATTAAGTCTAATTTGAGTGTTTTGATAAGTTAACACGTGAGTGGAAAAATATAAAATAAATATATTTTATTCTATTTGATCCTAAATAGAATAATTTTGCTTATTTTGTTTTGATTTTTACTTTTTTTAAACTAGGAAAACTGTTTCTAAGTGATGGGGGAATATTTGCATATCATTGGAGGTGCAGGGAGCTCACCAAAAGTGGTGAAGTGGCTCCCTCTAGCGGCCAAAGGATGCTACACCAGATTTGAATGAACTTCAGAAAAGTTACTTTGAAGAGTTGGACGTTATCAAAGTGTTGATATTTCTGAAAAATACTGTATAATGATTCATTTTCCCTCATGTGACGCAAAATTAGCTAGAAATGATTCAAACTCCTGCATACGATGGTTCACCAGTCTGATCAGAATTCAGCAATGATGGATCAGCATGTGGACGTCAGAGGAAGAGGAACATGCAATCTTAATGTTTTCCTTGTAAATTGTGTGAAGAAGGAAAGAAAAGTGTTGATATCTGACCCTTTGTTTGTAGCTCTGACGTTACACTTGACTTCATAAAAAAATTAAAATAAAAAAAAAAACAGGGTTTTTCATCTTACACTAATTAGTGCTGCACGATTTGGGGAAAATGTGCGATTTGCAATTAGGTGGACAATATTGCGATTGCGATTGTGCTTGCGATTTGATAAAAAAAAGTTGTGTCATGATGAGTCTACAGACTTGCTTGGTTATCAAGGAGACAAATCTGAATTGCATGTGCTGACATTGCGATTGCGATAATCGTGCAGCCCTAACACTAATAGAAAATTAACTTAGGTGAGAGAATAACAACATTAAAAACACATAATGCACATAAATTATACTATAAGTTCAATAAATCAATCTAAATAGGAAAGTTAATGCATTGAAAGTTGTTCTGTATTTTCTTAATCAACACCAGGAAGGACTCTGTTCATTCAGGACTACATTTTAAACTGATGGACAAATCCTTGTTATTGGAAATGCATTTCGATAAACTGGATTGAGGATAAACTACCAATCATTGCTTTGTGGTATAAAGTGTAATTTAGGGATTGAAAGGATTTATGAGAGATAGCTCATCGACAGAATCTCCTCAGCTCAGTTACTGACCCAAAGCAGACACGGTGACATAAAAAAAGCTTAGCCTAGATCAATAAGGATCCTGAGCTTTATCATTGGACTACCTGTAGAATATGAAAACTCAGCTTAACTCAAACTTTATTTTAAAAAAAAAACACATTTAAAACAGCTGAAGTTAACCAAAGTGCTGTGCAGATTAAAGCAGCACAAATAAAAAGAAACAACACTAAGATAGATGAAAAAATAAAACCAGAGCAGATAAAACATGAAATAAAACAGAATGAAATGAATTTAAATTTAATTGAAATTATGACAGATGTTCAGTCAACACCGATTAAAGCCAGGGTGAAAAGGTGAGTCTTGAGAGAAGATTCAAAAACCATAATTGACCCTACAGAGTGGATATACAGAGTGGGGTGCAGCTGACACAAAGGCTCTGACACCTTTAGTTTTGTATCTTATGCAGCCCCTGAAGGGACATAGGGAGAAAAAAAATAAAAATATATATGATTCTCATGTGTACAAGAAATCTCAGTGCAATGCAAAACTGAAATCTTATCAAGTGTTTTTGTCTTATTTTGAGTAAAAAACTGACATGAGCTACATTTACCTGACAAGTCCAGGAAAATGTCTTATTTCAAGTATTTAAAGAAAAAAGGTCTGAATTGCTGTAACAAGTAAAAAAAAAAATCTGCCCATAGAACAAGAAAAAAATTGCTCCAAAGTTAATAAAAGAAAACTTTTCTCTTGTTCCATTGGCAGTTTTTTTTTACTTGTTACAACCAAGAAAAAGTTGGATTTCCCTTGTTTTGAATGTATGACGTGATACAGTGGCAGTATTTTATTTTACATATTTATTTTCTTCTATCCTAATGTGAAACTCAATCATCCACTACTGATGCACCTTCCTTTTTGTTGTTGTTGCAGTTTGTTTTTTGTTTATCTTGTTGTTTGTGTTCATTCATTCATTCATTCATTCATTTTCTTCTGCTTATCCGGGGTCGAGTCGCGGGGGCAGCAGTCTAAGCAGGGAAGCCCAGACTTCCCTCTCCCTAGTTACTTCGTCCAGCTCTTCTTGGGAGATCCCAAGATGTTCCCAGGCCGGACGAGAGATGTAGTCTCTCCAGCGTGTCCTGGGTCTGCCCCGGGGTCTCCTCCCAGTTGTTGTTTGTGTATCTGTTCTAAACGTGCAATGTGATACAACAGCATGATGATTGGTTCATGTCCCTTTGTTTGTTTGTGAAAACCTTAAAATCAATAAAACTGTTTAAAAAAAAAAAAGTTGTTCTGTTAAACTTTGCTCAGAGTTTTTTGTGCAGTGCAGTAAAGAGCCACTATAAGCTGAGCTGATGCTCTAAAGAGAAAGGCTGTTTGATATTTTACAGCCTGATTCTAGAAGCTCAATCATTTTAGATCATTTAGCAAACTGTTTTTAATAGCAACACGTTGGAATAAAGTTTTAATCCATAAAGAAGTTAAATATGAAGAGCGAGGATGAACTTTGCCAAAAAGCAGCGTCCAGACTATTATGTGTCAGAGTATGACTTTGGGATTCATTAAAAGGTAGAGTCTGCAGGATTTTTCTAAAAATAAAATGTCAGCTTTTACTGGCATAATCCTGCTCAATTGTCTCCTCTGGGCCTCCATACATATGTGTCAGTGTCTGTGTCTGCCTCAACCTCCTGCTCTGCCTGGATGTTGATGATACGGTTGTTTCTGGATGTTTCTGAGCGGAGAGTTAGCGTGGTTACATCAGCCAATCACAGTGCACCCAGTGCTCAAGGGACTTTACGAGTTGATTAGCGAGTGGAAGAAGCTAATCAGAGCAGCTACGATAGCGGACGTAGCACAGAGGAAGAAAAACAATCAAAGTGAAAGGAAACGCCAAACAGATCAAACTTTTTCCTAAACGAGGGTGAAACTTTACTCCACTTTCACTTGGAGAGAAGCACAGGATGAAGAGCGACATAAGTTAGCTTTCTGCTGACCAGGTATGTGTCCAATACCTGTGATTATCTTGTGCTAACATGCTAAGTCAGGTGCACGGCTCTCAAATCTCTCCCATGTAGAAACATGATGCTATTTACAAACAAGTGACCAAATTCCTGCAGACTCTTCCTTTACACTCTGCCAAAAGTTTGAAACAGTTCGTTGTACTTTTATTTTTCTAATATTATTTTATCATTCTCAGATCATTGCTCCATGAGGACTGAACAGTTGTTGAAAAGTCTCTGTAGGAAACAAGAGTTTTATATCTACTCTGACAACAAAATGAAAGGTATAAAACAAAACTACTGAGACATTTTCAGGCGTTTGTTTTGACAGGACAATGGGTGAAGTTTGACAAAAAACTTTGAAATCAGTTAAAAAAAAAAGTGAACTCCTGTGCTGCACATCCTCTGTCCTGAAAAATCACGTTACAGAGCGTAATTACAACCCTGCTGCTTCTGACGGACAGAAATGTTTATCCAGGTTTGCTATTTGACAGTTTGTGGCTTCCATAATCAGACCTGCTGGCTGCTGCTGCTGCTGCTGCTGCTGCTGCTGCTGCTGCTGCTGCTGCTGCTGCCTGCTGCTGGCTGCCTGGTTGTTAAAGAGGACATGAGTTGACTAATGTTCTGTAATTGAATTAAGGAGCGGGCTGGACCTGTGGTAGCCGCTCAGCCTGACACAGATTCAATGTTTTGGTAGCAGACAGAGCATCAAAGCAGATTACTTCCCCACAGGAGACGTTTAGCTAACGCGATTACGGCGGCTAAGCCAGGAGCTTTCAGGATGCTTTTGATATAAACACAGAGTTGTTGTCATGTTTGACTTAATTCCTTCATGCTGACTGATGGTCTCACATGCTGTCAATTTTCTGCGCTCTGACTGGGACGTGGAGGAGATGTGAGGGTCTGCACGGAGATGGAAAACACGTGGAGGAGCAGCAGAAAAGTTCAGGTTTGGATTTACGGGTCTGTCTCTGTTTCCGCTGCTGCTTGAATGAAACGACTCCTCGTCTTTCTTCATGTGTTAACAGTCAGGTCTGTTTGAGATCAAAACTTTCAGTATTCAGACTTTAAAGACGATACATGTGCAGGAACCAATGAGACTTTGACAAAAAGCCATCAGACACTTCTGTGTCATCCTTGAGACAAGCAATAAAGCTTAAAGAGGGGGTATTGTTTTTTTTGTTTTTTTTTTCAGTCTTTGTTTTGTCTTTCTGGTGACTTTACGTGATTAACAGCCAAACAAAGAAAGGAAAAGAAAAGAAAAAAATAAAATAATTTCAAGTCTCGAGAAGATCTCAAGAAATATTTTTAGAGCCGAGGGTTTTGATCAGTTCACAGACAGATTCAGGGATTTCTACAACACATGAACACGTAGAGGTTTTAAAATCTGCACATGCTCAGTTTAAACATCCAGTGTTGTTACTTTATATCCATGTTTAAAATGTGGGGAAGCAGAATACCCCCTCTTTAATGAAAAATGTTTAGTTTGTCGTCACAGGGACAGTCAGTTTATAAAGCAGTGTTTCTCAAAGTGGGGTCCCAGGACCCCCAGGGGTCTGTGAACCAAAGCTAGGGGGTCCACAGAATTATTTAAAAATGATTGCAAAAGTGGGCTACATCATTAAAAAAAGCACAGTAACAAACTGTGATCTCTTGTACAAATAAAAACAGTTTTTTTCACCCCAAAACTCTCACCCAATTTATTTTTCTGCAATAGGACCAATACTCATGATTGTGACATATCTATCTTTATTTATTTATTCAAATTTTGGAAAATTATTTTTACTTATTTATTCATTTGCTTATTTATTGCAAATTAACATCATTTTAACACTTTTTGTGATTTTTTTCAAAATTTCAATGTGTTTGTAATTTTTTGTAAAATTTAGCAACTTCTTGAAATTTCTGCAATTTCTGATAGTTCTATTTTTCTTTGACAAATTTGTCAAAAAAAAAAGTAAAAAACACTAAGACATCACAAGTAAATTTTTAAAATCTGAACAACTTCTCTTTTTGATAATCACTAAATTTTAATACACTTTATAGTGCTTTATTGAGAAGATAAAGTGGATTTTGTGGCTCTGGCATGATTTTTGTAAAATTTAAGCAACTTTTTGAAATTTTTGCAATTTCTAAAATTTCTATTTTTTTAAATTTATTTATTTATTTATTTATTTATTTATTTATTTATTTATTTATTTATTTATTTATTTATCTATTTTGGCAAATGTATCTATTTTTGCAAATTTATTAAAAATCAAAAAAACTAAAAAAAATCACAAGTAAAATTTTATAATTGAACAACTTCTCTTTTAGATAATTAATAGATTTTAATACACTTTATAAAGTTGTTTTTTTATTGTGAAGATAAAGTTGATTTTGAGGCTCTGGCATGATTTTTGTAAATTTAAGCAACTTTTTGAAATTTTTGCAATTTCCTTTTTTTTATCATTTATTTATGACTTATGTAATTATTTTTATTGATTAATTATCATTTATTTATTTTGGCATATTTATTAAAAATAAAAAAAAACTTAGAAATCACAAGTCAAATTGTATCATTTGAACAACTTCTCTTTCAGATAATCACTAGATTTTTATACACTTTATAGAGTTTCTTTCTTCTTTTTTTATTGTGAAGATAAAGTAGATTTTGTGGCTCCTGAGTGATTGTAATCCAGCTGAGCTGAGGAAAAAATGGCTCCTATGAAAGTAAAGGTTGCTGACCCCTCAGTTAAAATAACAGTTCAACACAAGAAATGACATGAAACTTCTGGAAAACTACAAAAAGAGGGAAGAGGGGAGAAACAAGTCACGACACACAAGAAAGAATTTCATAATAAAACAGGAAATCAAAGCAGATGCACAATAAAATTGAAGACAAGCGGATTATTATAAATCTAAAAATGGGTGGAAATGATCACCATGAATAAGGTAACCAGAGTTTTTTTTACACAAACAGAGGAGGACCAACAGGCAAACTGGTGAAGATCTTTAAGCAGAAGAACCAGAAACTAAAAGGTGAAACTAAAACTTACTCACATTTCCAGAAAGAATCCAAAAACAGAGAGGAGAAGGAGGACCACATCCAGGAGGAAACACACAGATAACTACACATGAGGTGACAAGAAACAGGTGTGACACAGGACACAGGTGAGACTGATCAGCAATCAGAGGTGAAAGCGGAACATAAGGACAGGAAGTGAAGCTAAAGCCGACACACAGAGAGCAAGAACTACAGAGTAAAACAGGAAACACAAACTGTACTAAGAAACACAGAGGATGAAAGAAAGGCTGAACACCAGAGGTGGAGTGCTGAAATATTCCACCTCAAATATCAACTTTTCTTCCTGTGGATGAAAAACTTTCTCCGCTGTAACTCAAAGTGTTTTCAGCTCATGAAATTGTTGGATTATGACGTAAAACTAGAAACCAACTTTCAGCCGAGCGTCCGGGTGAAACAGCAGGATCCACTTCTCCGAATCAATCCTCATTGATGAGTCAGGGTAGTTACTTTGAAGCTGTGCAGAGAGCTCCGGGGCAAGAACAAGTTTATGAGGATGTTAAATAAAAGTGAAATGAAATTATCTTTGGCTCTGTCGATAACCAGAAGTGGTTCAGGCAGACAGATGTTGGAGAGGATTGGAAAATTTCCCACCATACGATGAGTTCAGAGCATCAAAGGCTGGAGCACAGCGCCTTCCCTCGTAAAGTCTATCAACATGTTTTAAAGTCGATGCCGGGTCGTAAAGATCAAATGCAGGAGTCGGTGAGGAGAGGAAGAGCTGCAGGACGTTAAAGTCATGCTGAGTTTTGTTTTTGGAGGAGTGCAGAAAGATGAAGCTGGATGATGCAAAAGTGATGATGAGGCTTGGACATGAGCTTTAAAACTGAGCTACAAGTTTACCGTCTGCAGCTGCATCCAACCCTGCTTCCTTCCTGAAACTGAGTCTGTAAAACCTCTGAGAAACAACTCTGACAGCAGATCTGAAGCATGTCCGTATTTGTTGTTCTGGCTCCTCTGCAGCTTTTTTCCTTCACTTTTCCTTCACAATCACATCACAATCTGCAGTGTTACATGCTGCGTAACCATCAGGAAACTCTGCTTCTGACCAAGGAACATGTTCTCCATTAGGGGGCGATATGGGGGAAACATGGCAGGATGGTTTTGTGGCAGGATCAGGATCTGGGTTTGATCGTTAAGACAATTGTGACCTGCAATCAACATTTTTTTCTGCTACATGTACTCTCACATTTTCACATCCTGATAAAAACGTTAATTTATAGATATTAGCTAGAATGTACGGAGCTTTGGTTTTACACAAGCAGCCTATGTACAGTCCACACTAAAAAGAAAAAGATGTCTTAACGAGTGTTTTTGTCTTATTTTCAGTAAAGAAATTGTCTTTTTGGACTTAATATGAGCTAGTCCAGAAAAAAATGGTCTTATGAACCAAAATGAGGTGTGAATTGCTTTTAACAAGTCAAAAAAATCTTGTATTAATGTTTGATACAAGACCAAGATATTTTTTTAGTCCATTAATACATCCCAAGATAAAAACTGGAGACCGGAAATTGAAATGGACCTTGAGCCTGACTTTAGACACCCCTGATTTACATCATTTAATTTAAAAGGGCTGAACTGATTAAATTACTTGCTCTGATGTTGAATGTGTAAAGCCTAATGTCTATGGCTGCCTTTTGCAGCAGCTCTCTCTTCTTTGTCAGTTTCTTGTAATTTTTTCATCTCTTTTTCACAATCTTTGTATTTAGAGTGGGTCATTACTTTGTATGGCTCATTTCTCAGTCATGGACACCAAACTTTTTGTGTCTTCAGTGATATTTTTACTACTTTTTCTCCTGTGTTTGTCTGGAGATCCTGCATGTAACCATGGCTGCATTGTTTACATGTGAAATCAACTGTTAGCAGCCTGTAGCATGTCAATGCTAACTGGTGCAAGGCCGGATGTTTCCCACAAGGTGAGGAGAAGGAGGTGAGGACGACGTGCTGGTTCTCAGGTGTGAGCTAAGAAGTGACCACATGGACCTGTCCTTCCATCCATCTTTATTGGGAACGTAAGATCTATCTCCAATAAGATGGACGAGCTAGCTGTGCTAACCCAGCAACAGAGGGAATACCAGAAGGCAGAGTAGCATCATGCTATTCACAGACATGGCTAACAGAGATAACACCAGACACCAACTCCACATGTGAAGAGCTTCACCTGCTGTGAGCAGACAGGATCCAGGAGACAGAGACTGAACAGACTGATGAAGAAGCTCAGTCCTGGACCCTGTGGAGGTGGAGGCTGGCTGACTGGACAATGATGGACAAGCTGTCAGCATCTATTTTCTGATGGAGCTTTTTGCACTTTCTATACACTTTCTTACTTTTGTTTTCTTGATTGCTGCTGTGACTTCAATTTGGTTGTACTTGTTACAATGACCACAAAGTTCTTCTCTATTCTATTATTTTCTATTACTGGCCATGTTTTCACTCTAGTTAGTATCAATGTCCAACCCTGTTCTCCATATTATCAAAAATGAACAACATCTTTTACAAAATTAAACCTCTATTGCACTGGAAAGTTTCAATAAATATTGTGTATTGTGTCACCATGCAGCAAAACTTTGCAACAACAGAGAGAAATTGTGCGCTTTGAGAAAACACGCATTTCCTCTTGATTCATATCCCTGATAAAATCCTGCAGCACATGTTGATATGTTGAATTTCCCGTGCACTCTCTTTCAAAAAGAAACTTAAGAGTATAAAGATATTTTTTTCTGTCTCCTGAATCATTTCTATCTCTTCTTTATTCATCAGAAGTTAAAAAAATTACAGTTCAGTCATGCTGAGAAAACACAAATGTAACAGCCTGGCACCTTACATGCAATACCTCAGCTGGCCTGCGGGTGTCACTGTGCCATCATTAAACGCCACCATAACACTGAAAGCATTACAAAGCAGAATTTAATTTTGAGAATCATTTCCCTCTAAAGCAGTTTATTCCTCAGGATGCAGGCCTGTTTTCAGCAGGAAACAACATTTAAAGGAACATTACCCTCAAAAAGTGAAACCAGTGTTACCCTCAAAAAGTGAAACCAGTGTTACCATTGGACTATAAATGTTGGTGTTTTTTTTTTTTTTTTTTTAACATTTTTTTATGATTTTGTTTAGAAACAACACAGCAAAGCTTGTTTTCTATCTGCATCAGTATGATTTTTTATGCCAGTGTGGTTTATCTCAGAGGAATTAAAGAGAGATACAAGGTTGTATATTTATATAACTCTTATAATTCTCTTTACAAGAAACTGTTGCTGAATAATGCATCAAATAAAACATCAATTTAAAGCCTTACAGCAAAGTTAAAGCACAAGAAGGTGTTGATTTAGAGGTGTATGCCAACAAAAACCCATAAAAAGCTTTTTGATTAAGTTTTCAGTGTCTCCAGAAGTCACTGATGCCTAATAAGAGAGTGATTTAACAATGAAGGTGTCTGCTTTCATATTAATTTTCCTCCTCCAGTTATAATGAAATACCTCTGAGGACAGATTCCCACTCTGTGAAGCACAAAGAAAGCTGTCTGAGGTAACTGAAGTCATTTCAATAACAATCCGACCTGTGATGGATACAGATGGGGATCACACACGGGGCGGCCACCGCAACACACACACGGCAAATTGCTTCGCTCGAGCGGTTGATCCCGGTTAGAGATAAGGAAATGAAGAAGGCTGCTCTCTTTGAATCCTTTGAAACTAATATGAAGCTGGGAGCTGAGGCGGGCGGAGGACTGAGAGGGACAGTGACAAATAGCAGAGAGGGGAGTGTGGAGTGTGCTGCTGTTCATTAGACCCCTTATCCAATTTCACACCCGCTCCAGACCCCGTCTTCTTCTGGCTGCCCTTTCAAAGGAAAGCGTCCTGAGGTTTGAGAGTTTGTCTGAGTCTCTTCAAACACCCGGAGTTGCAGACGATGGATTTATTCCAGACAAATATATGAAATCTGTGGTTTTTGGTGGAGATTGTCTGGTCAGAGAGAATCTGAATGTAGATGTGCGTTGACACATAATGCCTGCCAACAACTGCTGGTTAACGCAAATTCCTAATTGGCCAATCACATGGCAGCAACTCAATGCATTTATTCATGTAGGGATTTTAACCCACAACCATCTCTAGGGTTTACAGAGAATGGTCCCAGAAAGAGGAAATATCCAGTGAGCAGCAGTTCTGTGGGACAAAATGCCTTGTTGATGCCAGAGGTCAGAGGAGAATGGACAGACTGGTTGGAGCTGATAGAAAGGCAACAGTAACTCAAATAACCACTGGTTACAACCGAGGTCTGCAGAAGAGCATCTCTGAACACACAACACGTCCAACCTTGAGGCAGATGGGCTACAGCAGCAGAAGACCACACCGGGTGACCCTCCTGTCAGCTAAGAACAGGAAACTGAGGCTACAATTCACACAGCAACACCAAAACTGGACAATAGAAGATTGGAGAAACGTTGCCTGGTCTGATGAGTCTGGATTTCTGCTCCACATTCAGATGGTAGGGTCAGAATTTGGCCTCAACAACATGAAAGCATGGATCCATCCTGCCTTGTATCAACGGTTCAGGCTGCTGCTGCTGGTGTAATGGTGTGGGGGAGATTTTCTTGGCTCACTTTGGGCCCCTTAGTACCAACTGAGCATGGTTCAAAGTCCACAGAAAAAAAGGAAAAAAAATGGAAAAAAAAGAAAAAAGAAAAGAAAGAAAAAAAAGAGAAAAAAAGAAAAAAAGGGGGGGGGGGGGGGGGGGGGAAAGGAAAAGGAAAAAGAATAAAAAGAGAAAAAAAGAAAAACAAGGTGAATAAAAGAAAAAAGAAAGGGAAAAAAGAAAAGAAAGGGGGGGGGAGAAAAAAAAAGGAAAAAAGAAAAAAAAGAAAGGGGGGGAGAGACCGAAAAGAAACTAAGAAAAAGGGAAAAAAAGGAAAAAGAAAAAAGAAAAAAATGGAAAAAAGAAATGGAAAAGGAAAAAAGAAATAAGAAATAAGAAAAAAAGAGAAAAAAGAAGAAAAAAAAAGAATAAAAGGGAAAAAAAGCAAAAAAAAAAAAAAAAGTCCGTAGCCTACCTGAGTATTGTTGCTGACCATGTCCATCCCTTTATGAGCACAGTGTACCCATCTTCTGATGCTACTTCCAGCAGGATAACGCTCCATGTCATAAAGCTGGAATCATCTCAGACTGCTTTCTTCAACATGACAATGAGTTCCCTGTACTCAAATGTCCTCCACAGTCCCCAGATCTCAATCCAATAGAGCACCTTTGGGATGTGGTGGAACGGGAGATTCTCATCATGGATGTTCAGACGACAAATCTGCAGCAACTGTGTGATGCTATCATGTCAATATGGACCAAACTCTCTGAGGAATGTTTCCAGGACCTTGTTGAATCTGTGCCACCATGGATTAAGGCAGTTCTGAGGGCAAAAGGGGTCCAACCCGGTTCTAGCAAGGTGGACCTGATAAAGCAGCCAGTGAGTGTAAATTGCACATTCTCTTAGGCATGCTTTTATACACTGGGTTTTATTTGTGATGTGTGTTTTTACAATCGCCAATTGGCTGCTAAGTCCGGTCGACAGAGGAAGACAGCAGGACACAGCATGGGAGCAGATACAAGAGATGCAGCGAGGTCGATAAACCTGAAGCTAGCTGCTTGCCCCAGCTGAGGTGGTGGGCGCCAGGACGTGTTTCTCGGGGAAGTAAGAGAGGGTGGCTTGGACGATTGGAAAATACATCTCACTGCTCCTTAAAGTGACTTTTTTGAAGAGCTGGACTTTTAGCATCACTCTTTAAAAAAGGATATTTCATAACGTTTTTACGACTTTGCATATTAAGTGAGTTTCATTCATTGGTGGGATTCAAGAAAGACTTAAGAAAATAAATCTGTTTTGCGCTAGACTGTCATTGTTTCAGCCCTGATTTTAAAACCAGTGTTGCCCTCACTCCGGAAATTCAAAAGACACCTCTTTAGACATAATTTGACTCTTTTAAACATCACATTTATCTTAAATACAGTCAGAAGCACCAAGACAACGCCCTCCTCCAAACAATCGTCCATCATTCAACAAGGATTTAGCCTCTTGGAGTGATTGCTAACTATATTTAGCTTCTTTGTTTACAGCAAAACAAGCAACCTGTGAAGCAGGTATGGAGTCAGAGTTTGGAAAGGACACCTAAAAGCTGCAGCTGCGTGCCTGTCTGTTTGCAGACATTAATTTAAGCTCAGCTGTCATTACATCACTACCAGGAGGACTGAGCTAGCTTACGCTTCACCTCCTTCGCTTTCAACACAAACTGTTTATACCGTGAGCAGTCACTGCCAGCTGAAACATTTGTGGATGATTATTCTCATGTCTTTGTATTTGAAGGTTGGGGATTTGATCCCAGTGCCAACTGTCCACACGCAAAAGTGTCCTTGTGCAAAACATTTGTCCCTGAACTGTCTTCGGTGCCGTGCCATCAGATTCCAAAACCTGCCCCCATGAAGATGAAACATTCATGCAGAAACTGCAATTAGAGATGAGGGTAAAAACATCCACCTGAATAAAAAGAAGAAGCTGTGTTTTGCTAGATAAGGTCTCAAACTTTTTATTTTCCCTCAATAGTCGATTATGTGTTCTCAATTATTCAATTTTATTGGACAGGCACCCAACAAAGACCAAGACACGGACTTAAAGTGGGGTATTGTTCTTCTTTTAGTCTTTATTCTGGCCCTGTGGTATCACCAGAGTAGCTTCACATCATTAACAGCTTTTAAAAATCCCCTTTCTTTTTTCATACTCATGGTAATGTATTAAAGAAATAAATGAAATATTTGTTTCAACTTCTGTCTGAAATGTTTAATTTGAGCCTCTCTTAAAGGCTCCCTGCTCCACAGACCCCCTTCCCGATTGGCCGGTCTTCTAGAGGCCTGTTAGGGACTGAGCTTTGCATAGACCTTGGTGTTTTAGGCCAGTGAGAAGATCCTCAAGTGATGACCTGTGACACCTGCCAATCAGACTTGTCACTGAGTAATAAGGTGTCATAGTGCGATTGGCAGGTGTCACTGAGCAACTGGTAAAGTTGGCAGGTGTCACTAACAGTTTGGCAGGTGTCAGAGCAATAAGTTGGTGTCACTGAGTCAGGGCCGGCCCTAGCTCAGCAGGCGCCCTAGGCGAAAGACAAAAATGCGCCACCCCCCGCCCTCCGTGGCAAACACGCAAACATACGTAAATACATAATAAATTGTGAAAATAAACATAAATACATTATTTATTGCGTCAATGTGCACGAAAAACTTACAAACAGAACTTTTGTGAAAATAAAAACAATACAGCAAATCTTACAATTTTTCAAAACAGTGCAATTAGCAAAAAATGCACATGATTGGAATATTTAGAACCATAATAAAAATAAATAAAAATAAACAACACTTCCTAGTTTAGTGCAAAAGTCCCTGGGGGTGAAAAGTGCAATTCTAAAAACCTCTCTCTCTATTACAACATGGTAACATCCCACTTCTTGTCATTAAAAAAATTAACAAAACAATACAACCAAGGCAAACCGGACCGGAAAGAGAACTCAACTACCCATAAGCCCTAGCGTGTGCACACTGCCGTAAAGGTACAGATCTGCCGGTCGCGTGCATTTGTTTTGTAGGCGAATCACAGAAGCCAGGACTTCACTCAAAAGTATTCTTCTGTCTTCAGCGGCTGTTTGCAGGATGGATAGCGACGAGGTAATTTATTTAATTTTGACCCAATGACGATGTTTAAAATCGCTAACAACTGGTTTTATTACCGTGAAGTCGCCCTGCGCTCATCCTGTTCAAGCGATGAAGTGAATAAAAGTAAAGACAACCACGAGCTGGCAATATCACACACTTGAAATAGGTCTAAACAAAACTACATACTGGTACGTTCTCAAGAATACTGCAAACAGATGGTAAACAATCAACAAGTACTTACAAGTCCAGCAAGAAAAGGGCCAAGTCGGCATTGGTCAGACATCCCTCCTCGTCTTTTATTTCACGCAAATGAACACCGAACCAATGTTTATTCGCGCCCCCACCAGCAGATGGCTGGTGACAGGTGTCACTAAGGGATCAGCATGTATTGCTGAGGATTCGCCAGGTGTCACTGTAGTTGACAGGTGTCACTGACCATCAACATGTGTTACTATTGGATTGGCAGGTGTCACTGAGCAAAGTGGAAGGTGTGTATCTGGCAGATGTCAATGAAAGACTGGCAGGTGCCACTGTTTGATTAGCAGGTGTCATTGACAGACTGGCAAGTGTCACTTTGTGATTGGTAGGTGTCAAAGAGCAATTGACTGGTGTCACTGTGTGATTGGCAAGTGTCATTGTCTATTGGGAGGTAATCCTACTGGATAGGCAGGTGCCACTGTGTGATTAGTGGGTGTCACTGAGCAATTTGCAGGTGTTATTGATAGATTGGCAAGTGTCACTTTGTGATTGGTAAGTGTCAAAGAGCGATTGATGGGTGTCACTGGCAGATTGGCATGTGTCACTATGTGATTAGCAGGTGCTACTTTGCAGTTGGCAGGTGTCACTGACTATTGAGAGGTAATCCTACTGGATTGGCAAGTGTCACTTTGTTGTTGGCAGGTGCCACTGAGTGATTGGCATGTGTTGCTTAGGTATTGTTGGATGCCACTGAGCCAATGGCAGGTTGCCTTGAGTGAGTGGCAGGTGGCACTCAGTGATCAATGACTTACCAAAAGCCTCATTTGGATCTTGTTGTTCATAAATTCTCCCAGTGCTCAGCTCCCACAGACACAATCTCCTCCCTTAATGTGTTGTTTGTAATCTCTTTTCCTAACTGAAATAGGATCTGCAGATGTGAATTTATTGCCTGTTACAACATTGTCAAAAATAGTAAAACTTTCCATCTTCAGAGCTGTGAGTTCCTCTCTCTACTTCTCCAAGGCGTAAAAGACGTACCTCACACCATCAGCTGGCTCCCCCATCACAAATAAAGGTAATGACTTGGCAAAAAGTGAAATGAAGGTATAATGTACCACATCGACAGGGGCACCATTTCCTACAGCCGTGAAAATATTCCTGTGGCAGGAAACTGTACTTAAGAGGCTTTATGATGTTGGTTTAATGACTCGGGCTAATAGCAGAGGTGAACGGCACACTGAGTTTGCAGGCAGACTGATGGCATCTTGGCTTAAGCACTTGTTGAAAGCTCTTCAGGTAATTCACTGGAGTCTGGCCTGATTGCCCTTTCAGATGAGTTCATATCTGAAACATCCTCTGGATCACAGCGCTGCCTCGCGTGGAGCGGGGAATCAATGCCGTCGTCTTGTTTTCAGATAATGCAGAGGTTCCTCCAGGACTGAGCTGCTTCACTGTGAAGTGTTTTACTCCGGAGATAATCTTCACTAAATGGAACAGGAGCAGTCTCTGCACTTTAAAGTTAACTGTGGATTCATCCTGGAGGCTTATGGGCCGGATTATTGTTACGACTGAGGCTAAATTTTGCCTACTGTTCATTTTTACACAGTTTTAAAGACGGTGCATGTTTTCTACTGGAGACAGAAACAAAGGAGATTCAGTGAAGAACTGCAGGATCATACGTCAGCAGTACTAAACTTTAAATGTGGTCTCATTAGAGGACTTTGTTGAATCTTAATTTAGTGTTTCAGTTTAATTTCATGAATACCACAAAAACCAGCGTCTGGCAACTTTCTTTAGGCCTCTTTGTGATGTATTTTTGCAAGATCTGTTGACTTTTGTCCTTGTCTTTAAAGAGAAACTGGATCAACCTGATCCAAAAACTTCACAAATGACTAAATCCAGATTACAGGTGTTCTTAAAGAAACCTTTTGTGCTCCAAAACCGGATGAAAAAATTCTGATAGTAACTTTTGAATCACTGGCAACGATTGATATTTACAGCTCTGTGGTGAAAAAGTTTGTAAGGACAGAGAGTTTTTTTTTCTTTCTCACTACCTTTGTGTCTCCCTAACCATAAAGTTTTAGCCCAATCTAAACCTGGATTAGCTAACCTGATGAGATTAAGTGTCTTCCATATTGTCAGATTTGATTCTGTTGGGTTTAGCTGGGCAGAGCTGCTGGGGTAGATTAAACCAGGGCTGCAATACTCACTAAATTGAAGCAGGGGGCGGTAGTGGGTCTTCACACTGGTTGCCATCCAGAATAAATCAGAGAAAAGGGATGTTTCCTCTTTAGTGTTTCCTGATTCTGTAGTTCCTGTTCCCTGTATGTCTGCTTTAGTTTCACTTTTGTTTCCCTACTTTTCCAGTGATTTTCAGATTTGTGTCATCATCCCACCCGGTCAAACTGGCTTATCATACCATGCTAAAGCACGCTTCAATGCTAAAGTCTAGTCCATTTGGTCAGTGTGACTGCAAGCGTGCCATGCTTCAGCTCGGTTCACTTTATGCACGGGCACAAGCACGTGGACATGAGGTATGACCCATGACGTCTGATTGCCAACAACTAAAAACTTTGGATTGATGCAAAATGTTAATTTGAGAACAATCAAATTGTGAAGTACATTTGACTCAATCAATTGTGTTAACTGAACATTTTAACTTCATTTCAAAAAACTTAATTCATTTAGGTATCACCTACTGAAACATCTCAATTAAGCTCTATTTCCTTTTTTTCAGCTACAGCAGCACAGAATTTCAAGTTGATATCTTACAGAAAAATACATTAAAAACCTTAGCTTAAAATATGGAATTCAATTTTACTAACAAAAACAACAACCTTACTTTCACTGATAAAAATTCCCTTTTTACAGTGTAGTCTGTGGTTTGAGAAGAAGCAGCAGCAGAAGAAGAGGACTTACAATCAAAAATAATCGTTGGATGAACATGATTTTATCATGCTCCCTATATTCCATTAAAACAAACCAAGTAAATTAAATTAATTTTGATGGTGTTTCAACCTGATTCAATTGCTTTCACTTTAGAAGACCCCAATTTGTTTAACCAACTAATTATAAATATGTTATGTAAATATAAAGTATTGTTGTTAGTATTACTTTTTTATAATGTGTGGGTCCAACTTAATTTGTAGAGGTTGTTTCAACATATCCACTAAGGTAAGACATTTGAACCGTGAGTGAGGAGGGTACACAGTGGATATAAGACCTTCCTGTGTTGTAAATTGCTGTGGTTTAAAGCAGCGTAGGTTGTCTGTGCACCACTGCATGGACTGGCTGTGTTTAAAACAATTCAGTTTAAAGTTGGCCAATAAAGCACAGCCTGTCAACACGTAGTTTTATTAACATGAAACAAACTGTCAAAATTGTTGGGTACATGGGCTGGGCCATATAGAGCACAGACCACAGGTCGCTCCTCAACCATGGTTTCAATGAGCCGTCACGACAAAAATGACTTGATTAGTGTGTAACTATTATACAAACAAAAAGTTTACAAGGTTATGTCCAGTTGCACCTTGTAGCCACGGTTACATGAGGAGTTTTTCGTCTTTCCGAGTGACTTTACCGAAACTAACAGTATACATGGAAAGGAATATTCCAATCTCTGGTCTACATGCACCGCTGTAATCAAACAGAATAGTGAATGGGGCATGCGCAGAAAAACGTAAACATCACGAGATTTATCAAAGCTGGAGGACGACAGTTTGTTTATCACGGTGTTGTAATACTCCGTATGGCGAGTTTGTCGTCTGTCCAGTCTTGAAATTATGTTCATTTCTTTCAAAGTTTGGATCAAAAACAAACTTTCCTCCAGTGCTGACGGCTCGCCGCCATTTTTAAAGTTGAGGAATGTCTCTAGTTGCGTCTTACGTCATATCTGAGCATGTGCTGAAAGAACGTACCCTGACAACTTTCCGTCTGAGTGGATACATAATACCTCAATCGGTTTGGGGAAAGGAATATTCCACCCCTGTGAGACCGATTAAATGTCCATTGGATTGGCACTTTTCTTTCAGAATGAGGTGAATACAAAGGTTAAATTCTTTCAATTTGACCAAAAAAAGCGAATGCAAGTGTATTTAATTTCAATTTTTTTTAAATTTTGCTCGTTTTTGAAAGCATACATTTCTTAAAAATTTTTTGAAAATTTTTGTTGAAAAAAAATTAAAGCATTTTTTCATTGTTTTTAAATTTCAAATTCATAAATGAAAAAATATACATTTTTGTAATATTTTCAAGTTCGTTTACATTTTAAACTTTTACTTATTTGTTTTACATTTTTATTTCAAAAGCTTGAATAAAACCAAATGTATTAAGTTTCAATTTTTTTTTCAATTTTAGCAAGTTTTTGAAATCACAATTTTCTAAAAATCTTTTTAATTTTTTTGTAACAAACAATTTTTGAGCATTTTTTTTTATTTCTTAAAAAAGACTTCTTGTTTAAAAAAATTGTTACATTTGCAAGGTTTTTTATTTTAAATTTATACTTAATTTTTCACATTTTTATGCCAAAAGTTTCAAACTTCTAAAAAAAAATTATTTAGTTTCAAATTTTTGAAATTTTTGCAAGTTTTGAATTCATAACATTTTTGAAATCTGTTTGAAAGTTTTGCAATGACAATACTTAAGCCTTTTTTTAATTCTCAAAGTTTTTTTTTCTAATTTCAAAATCCTTTGGGGATTTGTGCAAATGTTTTAAAATTTTAAAAACGTTCTGATATTGTAAAACCTTTTGAGAGTTATGCAATTTCTGTAACTTTTTAATTTTTTTTTTTGACATTTCTTCAAATTTGAATGGTTTATTAAATACAAAAAAACTAAGACATGAGATTTACAATTTCATTAATAAGCAACCTTATAGTTGACATAAGTATTCACCAGATTTTCACTATGTTTAGAATTTTATACACTCTATTGTCTTTATTAAGAAGATAAAGTAGATTTCATGGCTCTGGATCAACTTTAATCCAGGTGAGCTGAGGCGCGTTTTTGTCTTTCGCCGAGGGCGCCTGCTGAGGTAGGGCCGGCCCTGACTCAGTGACACCAACCTATTGCTCTGACACCTGCCAAACTGTTAGTGACACCTGCCAACTTAACCAGTTGCTCAGTGACACCTGCCAATCGCACTATGACACCTTATTACTCAGTGACAAGTCTGATTGGCAGGTGTCACAGGTTATCACTCGAGGATCTTCTCACTGGCCTCAAACACCAAGGTCTATGAGAAGCTCAGTCCCTAACAGGCCTCTAGAAGACCGGCCAAGGGGAATATTTGGGTCCATGTAAACGTAGCTACTGAGTGCATTGTTCCCCAGCTCATTGGGAACTTGCATCCTTCAAGATGATGCCCACATTATCCTGTGATGAATAGGGCTGATTGCACATTACTGCCACCTCCTGCTCTGGAGAGGTGTTGCAGGGGGGATCCCTACCTAAAACCATGAGCTTGAGTTAACATAAGCAGCACATCATGCTAAAACAACATGATTTAATCATGTTAAACCACTAAACATGAAATAGTAGTGTGGGAACTACTGCAGAGCATAGTTAAAGTAATAAAGATGAAGATGCAGCTCCAGCCTTTTCTTGCTTTCCCTTTATTTGACTGACTATGGTGGGATGTTATCCAGCTTTGATTATCATGAACATTTTCTGTTTTCTATTCAGTCAACATGCTAAAGGTGTGAGCATTAACACCACACTGACCTCTGTGACATAATTATTGAATCTTAGATTAAAAAAGGGGAACAGCAGCGTTTTCCGAGCTTGTCTTCACGGCTGTATCCACGATGAGACAAAAGCCTCATGAGGCGGAGATTATTCACCTCTTATCTGTTTACCCAGATGTGAAGCGTACTGCTCTGTACAGTCAAGAATGTGATCCTCTGTGGCCGTATGAGAGCTGTGTATCACACACAGATAAAAAGCCTGGAGCCGTCTGAGGAGGAGTGTGTAAATCTTCAACTGTACATCGAGCCACCTCTTTAAACGCCCCCCCGCTGCAGTCCTGTTATTACCAGAGGGAGTAGATTTCATGTTTGTCAAGGCAAAAAATAATAGCTCTGAAAGTGTTACGCTCATCCGTGAAAGATGTGAGGAAGAAAAGCTGCAGAGGGGGGAATTATCCCGTACCTCCCACGAGGGGAGAGCGTGATTTGTGTCCCTCCATTCAGAGATCACGTATCATACCAAGGTGTCACGGTGGGAGAAAGAAGAGCAGAGGTGAGGACGTATCCCTGAGGCACCCCATTACGCAAAATTTAACATCGTAGGCAATTCTAAGGTTACACCGGTATCAAATGCACCACTGCCGATGAAGAGCCCTGGGATAGACTTTTAAAATATAAATCAAAAGACACTCAGGCCTTGAGCTGGAGCTGGAAAAAGAGTCGAATCAGGGTAAAATCTATCTGCATCATCACATTAACCCTGCTGGAAACGAGGGAACGTGGAGCCCACCTCTTCTCTGATAAGATGGAGCAGTCGACACGCAGAAAGAAAGGCTCTGAGGGGAAACGGGAGCTTTGTTCGACCGCAGGAAGCTCGTCCTGGAAGTTGGCGAGCTCCTGCTCAGAGTTCCACTGAGGTTAAGAGATGTTCTGTAATTTCCAACCCCGAGCTAATCTGTACAGCATGCTGTGTGGTGAGAGTGCCATTTCCACTCGGGGCGGGAGGACGACAGCTTTGCTGCATTTGAACTCCCTCACGTCTTCCTCGTCACGTCTGTAATTAAATATGTGCTCCCTGGGAGACAGTGGGCTTGTGGGTAATAAAAAGCCTGTTTTGTAAGCTCCCCCTCCTCCCTCTGAGTCTCTTTGCATCCTCTGCTGTTTCAGTTTGTGTTTGTCGGCATAGTGACAAACCCCCAGACACACTTTACATGGAATTTTAATGCTCGGAAAGTTAATCTCTTTATCAGCCAGCAACGAAATCTGTTCGAGGCAGCGAGGGATGTTTTCATGCAGCTGAACAATCTTGTCTGATCTTAACTAAACGGCTTCAACAGACGACTCCTTTTAGATGACTCAGAGGCAAAAAGAACATGGAAATAATATTAAGAAGGGTGGTTTCTATTCTTATTGCAGATCGCTACTGCTGTATTCATTGAAGAAATGTTTTTAAAGTATGCTTCACTTCAAACCCCAAACCAACGGTCTTCAACCTGCGGCTCTGGAGCCTCATGCTGCTCTTTGACTCCTTTAAAGTGGCTCCTTGAAGCTTAAAAAAATACCGTTGAATTTGATCAATTTTTCATTTAGTTGAAGATAATAAGTAAATAGGTTTGGTGATTCATCCATGTATGTCAGGTAGTCTTAAATTTTGCTTTTGAAAGTCCTGCAAAATTTGGGGGAAAAAAAGGAAAGAAACATGCTTTTTGTAATATTTGCAAGTTGTTGTTTTTTTGTGTTTTTGGTTTTTTTTCTTTAATTTCAGGCTGGTACTTAATATTTTACCTTTTTATTTCAAAAATTCAATTTTTTTTTGTAAATGTATAACATTTCATTTTTTTAATGAATTTCAAAAAATGCTTGCAAAAGTTGGGGATTTTTTTTAATTTTTGTAATAAACAAATTTTAAAAAATTGAATAAATATTTGAAAAAAACAAACTTTTTTGTAATATTTGCAAGTTTTTTTTAAGTTTTTTAGTTTACTTAATTTTTTATGTTCTTTTTATTTCAAAAGTTACATTATTTTTATTAAGTTTCAAAAGTTTTTGAAATGACAAAATTTTAAAATTTTTATGAAAGTTTTGTACTAACAATACCTTAGCATTTATTTTTATTTATTATCATTATTTATTATTATTTATTTATGTATTTATTTTATTATTTATTTTTATTTTTATTTTTTTTTGGGGGGGGGGGGGGGATTTTTGGCAAACTTTTAAATTTTAAAAACTTTTTGAGATTTTAAATGTTTTGACAGTTCTGTGATTTCTGTAATTTCTTTCACTTTTTTAGTTGACATAAGTATTCACCAGATTTTACCAGAACAGATTCTGTAATTTCTACAACATATGAATATGTAGAGGTTTGAAAATCTGCAAATACTCAGACTGAACATCCAGCAATGGTCTTCATATCCATGTTTAACTTTGGGAAAGTGTTACATACCCCCTCTTTAAAGACAAATTAAAGCTCACTGTTTGACGCTATCACTACTGATAAAATGGTTTGTCCTAGAGATGATGAAAAGCTTTGGTGTTGTCTCAGTGGCGCCCCCTAGAAGCTCGATTAAAACAGTTGAGGTATCATGAGGTGCAAATCTGATTTGTTGCATGCGATGTTCACTCTACTCTGCATTTCTTCTTTTATTCGTCGTCTATCTAAAAGAGAAAAGGCCAAAAAAAGAAATCACCTTAGCTAAAACGAAAAATCTCTTCCAGTCCCAGAGAAATCCGATGCAGGTGTTTCATATCACCATCTATAAATTACTTGAACAATAAAGGCAGTTTGTCTACAAGCCTGGAACAATATATGAAAGGCTGTGCTTGTGTTACACGGCCACACAATGAAAGTAAAATACATTTCGATAATGTGTGTATTACAGCGCCCCCAGCACACAAACGCTGGCCATAAATCCAGTTTTATCGTCCCAGCATTCCAGGGGATGAATGTCCTCCTTCTAACGTTGTATTAGGTTTCACTGTGCAAACACAGAGCTGATGATATCTCCTGCTTCACATGCATCGCTCATACACTTCCTTTCTGATCAGGCTGGAACGTTAGTCTCGTTTTGCGTTTTAGATTAAAGTTGTTAAGTGTGATAAAAGTCTAAAAACTGATTTTCTGTCCTTAAAATGTTCCGACATGTAAACTATGTTCCTTTAATTGGAGAATGCTCTGATATAACCTTCCTGACAGCTCATTTTAAGATCTTACTCCAGGTCCGACGTGTGCTTCCCCTCAGCGTAAATGACTTTACAGTGTGTGTGAGGAAGTGGAATACATTCCCCCTGCAAACCGGCTGAACTCGCCCCCGTATCTCAGCTTTCATCAGACTGGATAATGCACTGTGGTTCCACTCTGCTGCTGTTGAGATTGGAAGAAAAAAAAAAAAAAAAACGGGGGAGTTGTCTGAGGGAAACGCGGCGTTGATGGTATCTGCCCTGGTGTCTGCTGTGTCAGAGCGTAGACACAAACCGGAGCTGTTTATCAGAGCTGTTGTGATGAACTTTGGTTTTGTGATGTCAACCCTGCAAATGATGTGTGACCGAGTGAACATGAACACGCAGAGATGAGAGCGTGCGTATCCGAGCTTCGGTTTCCGTTTCTGTCTCAGGCAGATCATAATAATCCAGGCATGATGTTTTAAATGATATGCATGTGCAGAAACAAAGCTTTGACATTTTAATCTCAAACTGTCATGATGCTGTTAGAGCTCTGTGCAACATCGTAACACGTCTCAGAGTTTCCTGTATCGCTGTTTCATCTGACGTCCTGTTCACTCCATGCAGAAAGACCCAATATGAAAGTTGGAAATTTCTTATTCGAGCATATTATTCTCCCCCATTATGACAAAAAGAGAAAACACTGAATTATACATTGGCAACGTCTCAACTACAAAACATATTTCAACTTGAAAATTTCTGTCCAAATAAATCAAATTCGCAATGACGTTATTCAGGTGGGAGTGGGATTAGAAACTCCTACGTCATCATGTTTCTTAGAATGTTACCAAGGTGCATTGTGAACATGATTTTTTTTTTTTTTTTAAAGTTTAAAGTTGACAGTTGATTAGCGTCATTAGCTATTGTGAATTAATTGGTCAGATGTGTACTCGACGCAAGCAAAACTTTGGAAAAATTGACCTCGGTCTCAAAAAATAAAAGCTGAAATTTCGCTCAGCGAAAGAACATCGTTGTTGTGAAAACTTGCATTGAAAAACAGCAGGTTGAAAAAAAATGTGTTAAGTATTTATACAAAAAAATAATCCTCTGGTGTGCAAAAGAGCAAAAGGGATCTTGACCACGGCTTCAGCAATCTTGCTGAAATGATGAGGTCATTGCTTAAGGATTTACTAACTGGTTCAAAACAAGAAGAAGTGGTAGACGAAGCTCCGCCCACAGAGGGTTGGCCAATCATTAGGAGGTTTGTGGAGCGGGAAGCCTTAAAGAGACAGCAGCTTAATCAAAGTGCTGTTGAAAACACCAGAGTGAGAAAAATGGAGTTCCTTTTTACTACAAATCATGTAAAGCTACAGGGGAACCAGGGGATGACACAAAGTCCCGTACTCATGGTGGATTGAGATAAGATAAGACTACTTATCTTGTCTTGATGTTGGGTTTCTGCTAAAATTTTATTAACATTTACGGGTCTAGACCTGTAAAATTAACACTGTGCGGGGTGCGCCAAGCTTGCGCCCCCTGCGCTGCAAAATTAGAGCTCCATGGCTCAAATAAAGCACAATTCCCCCTCTTTGAACATTTGGATGTTACAAATGATTACAGGACATCCAAGAAATGTTGTTAATCGAGGAAAAAAAGAAACAGACTCTCGTCGTAGACCAGGCTTAACTCAGAAACGCAGACTGACATTTCTGATGATGTGTGCATACAGAGCGGTCCTCCTGCTTGATCAACACTTAGCTTCATTTCTCTCCTGCTGCATGAGATCCAGGATCATTTCTCTGAACTTTCCAACGACTCCATGCCTCTTAATGGACATGAATTCTTCATGTGAGAGTTTTAAACCACTTTTTGCAGATTCCACTTCATCATGGCTCGGTCACTTTGTTTGCCGGGTGCAGAAACTCAGCAGCATCAGCGATGCAGAAATCACTTTACAAAGATGAAGCAGTCTGGCTCCAGATTTATGAATCATCAGGCACATCTTAGAGATTTTTCACAGATAGAGAAACAAGGCAGGATTCTGGCACGTCGACAGCTGTTTGCTTAGTCGGAGTTTGAATCAATCATAAAAATCATAGGCAGGGTTAAGAACGGGGCGTCATCTCCCAGAGAAATTGAGCAATCCATTACAGATTGTGACAAAAAGATGAGTTTCAAATGGCAGCATGAAATGTGTGCAGCTGTCAGACCATTATAAGTCAAATTACTAAGAAAAACAACTTGAATATGATCAATAATGTTAGTGCAAGACTGAAACAGACGACGTCTAACTCATCTAACACCCCTTACAGACGGGAAACGAAGATTTGATGCTCAGAAATCTCTGCTTCTGCCTCTTTGTTTATCTTTTTGGCAGCGTCATGCTGATTTCTTCCTCTTGCATTTTTAACCACAGAACAGCGAAAGATCAGAAACAGATTAGAATTCAGAAGCTTTAAAGACGAAAACACAAACAAGTTAGTTTTTCTTCATTCCCCCGGCTGATGCTGCCTCAACCTTTGCAGTGATGCACTGGAAAATCAGAGCAAACAAACAAAAAAACACTAAATTTTTTAGTTTTTCTGTTTTTTTTTTTTTTTAAATAGTATATAAAATTGTAAAATTACAGAAATTATCTGTAAAATAATCTGGATCTTTTTTAAAGTATCATGCAAAGAATAACATGTGGTGTTTATTTCTCTTTCTTTTTTTTTTAATGGAAAAAAACTGCTTTGTGTTTCCGCTCTCTTAAATCGAGGTCAAATTTATGTAAAATGACAATTATTGTCTCTAACTACATTTGTAGCTTGCTCTATAAGGGTTTATGTCTAAACTGATAATCTGATGTTTTTAACTGGAATTATTAGGTAAATCTTTGGTTGCAGTAATGGTTTAACAACAAACTGTGTTTGATCAATGACAGATTTTTAGAGCCAAAAATCCTCCAGACAGAACACACTGCTCCTCTCCTGGAAACACTTTCCTCTTATACATCACTCATCGCCTTGTTCTCCATCAGTTTGTGTCCTAAATTTCCTGTTTTCTTGTTATTGTCAAAGTCACTTTTGTTGTGACAGTGTTTTGTAACCATAAGTGAGGAGGGAATGCAGTGGATATGAGACCCTGCTGT
Source organism: Halichoeres trimaculatus (assembly GCF_033239565.1). Taxonomy (NCBI): domain Eukaryota; kingdom Metazoa; phylum Chordata; class Actinopteri; order Labriformes; family Labridae; genus Halichoeres; species Halichoeres trimaculatus. The sequence continues at coordinate 36,359,738 of NW_027437185.1, forward strand.
ACAGGGGGTACAGCATGTCCGTGCTCCACAGCGCGGACCAGCTGCCTGGCTGTGCTCCACAGCTAGAGATCGGTACCTTTCACATTTGAAATGATACTGCACCAATGCCCAATTTGTGATATTTTTTTGTGTTTATGTGGGAAAAAATTTTGATTTATTCAATCATAAAGTTTAAAATTCTTTCAATTTAATTTTTATTCTTCAGTATATAACATTACAATGCTGTGTTTGTGTCCAGCATGGATAATCGCCTTTCATTCAGAGTCACAAGGATGCATTCAGGTACCTAAACATGGTAGCTTTTGATTTTACATGAATTGGTACTCGGTACTTTCAGAATTCGGTCAATACATATAAAAGTAATGAGTTCAGTACCCATCCCTATCTGCAGCGTTGGTCCAGCTGTCCAACTGGCTGTCTGTGTTCCGTGGCGCAGATCATGAGGCCCATAACACGTGGAGCAAAGACAGTCTGGTTCCCCCATGTAATACTTTAGCAGGGTCTTTGGGCGTATTCAGACCTGGACTGTTTGGTCCACTTTAAACAGACCAGGGTTCGTTTCCCACGCTGGTGCAGACTTTTCATGCAGGTGTGAATAGACACAAACGAACCCTGGTGCCGACCAATCAACCAGACCCAGACCCACTTTTTGAGGTGGTCTCAGTCCGCTTCCAAACAAACTCTGGTGCGGTTCGTGGTTCTTTGGTGCGGGTCTGAATACAAACCAAGGTCCATCCGAACTAACTACAGGATACATGTGCCTTTTGGGCCTATAAAGCCACCGTACCCTAACCGTCTTTGGTTCATACCTGATCCTCCGTCTTCTGTTTAGCCACGCTGTTGCTGGCATGTTGTGGGTCAGGACACGCAGAGCATAGCGCCTCCTTGCTGCGATCATTCGTCTTTGCTGTTCCTAAATTGTAAACGGTGTTGTTAAGCTGCTTTGAAGGAGCTGCTCTTGAAACTGAAAATGATTTAGCAGCTCTAATAAGAGCACAAACACACGTTTACCTCCATTTCCAGGTCTGTACTCGGTGTCAGTGCTGTCCAATGAGAGCACTGATCCTCACACACCTGGATGTGTTTACAGAATATAGTCCACTTGCAAAAAGTAGAATCTGAATACGAACCGCACCAAACGAAAAAACTAAAGTCCGCTTTTGGTCCGGACCAAACAAGTGGACCAAAGGACTTTTCTGGTCTGAATACAGCCTTTCAGTCATTGTGTTCACTCCTTAATTCATGGTTACAAAACACCATCTCAAGTATTTTGTTGTAAAAAGAACATAATAACTATTTTATTTTTCTGCAGAACTCTTAATGAAAATTTCTTTAAATGTTCTGTATCGGCACTGCATTTGATTTACAATATTTTACTTTACTTAAAAGTATTTTGTTTGGCAACTGTAGCTTTCAGTCATTTACCTTTTTGTTTTTATTTTACAGGTTTTTTCTTACAGTGTAGGGACGCTCGCTTGTTTGTCTGCCGTGCAGAAACGTGCTCGTGTGTTTACACATCAAACCCAGGCCGCAGTAACTCTAAGAAGCAGATGGTTGTGGTGGGAGAAGCTGTAGAGATTTGCAAGACTTTTGTGTAAACTCCATAATGAGCACCACCTCTCTAATCTGACCAGGTTTTACATTCCCGCTCGGGCAAACCATCAGAGATTCATTGATAAAATAATGTCCCAGACTGAGGTTTAAATGACCCAGAGGTGTGGTTTTCTTTTTCTTGGCCACACTGCAGCAGAATGTGGATCGTTGTTAGCGCCCTGCTTGTTTCCTAACATTACTGCCAGATTCCTCCTCCATTAGTAAGAGCGGTTCAAAGCTGTCTTTAATGGACACATTCAGGCTGAACGCCAGCAGACATTTTCAACTCTGCTGCTCTATGAAATGACTCACAATTAGCTCCATTCAGGTAGCTGTCAGCACACTAATCTCCTGTTTTTAATATATAATTAAAGGAGACGCTTTCAGGCTGTTTACACAAAAACACCATCAGATGGTGGAGAACAGAGACCTCTGTGAGGAGCGGGGGCTTTGTGTTTGATCCCCTCCAGGCTTCAGTTTGTCAGAGACTCGTTGGACCGTGTGGGAAGCTGGGTCACCGGCATCAACCAGCCAGCCCCCTCCACCCCCAGGTCCCCCCAGGATGATGAGGGCGGTGGACAGATGAGCGTTGACTAAGTGGTGCTGACACGCCATTCCTCGCCTACCTGTGTTTGTGCTGTTTGCAACATGGAGGACTTTAACTTCTTGGAGTTGGTACTTTATCTGAGGGAAACAACTCTTCAAACTAAGCACAGACAGAAACTTGGCAGAAGATTTCTTTCTTTTCTTTTTTTTCTTTACTGATCTCTGGCATCTCTAACTTTGCACAACAACTCACCATAAACGCAGTTTTTAACTCTTTAAATAGTGTCATCTGTAAACTTTATAGATTTGATGTTTTGAGTATAGGTTGCTTTATCACCTGTTCTGAAACACCCATGCTTTTATTTTGAAAGGACACTTATTTATTGTATGGAAAGTGAAATAGGTCTGCTTGGTGAGTCAGGTGTCTTTATCCACCCTCACTTGTAACAGATTTAAGAGTGTATAACATCCAGACATAGCCTCTATGACATCATCACTTTGTTTCTGATACTGATAGTGCGTCCCAAATCGCATACTTCCATACTCAAATACTCAAAATTTTGAGTATACTGCGTCAAAATGAAAAACAGTATGCATAGTATGCGAAAAATGAGTATGCAAAAGTACCAGGATGATGTACTCAAATCGGCCCGGATTTTGAGTATGCAGCTGTGGACACTTACGTACTCATTTCATCCTCTGGCAGCAATGTATAAATGTAACTTATTGATGTTGTTTTTTACACGTGTTGTTTCCACCAATCACCATCAGCTGTTGACGTTGTGTATGTGTTGTAACTTGTTTTTGTTTGTTTTGTTCTGCGGATGATAGGCTATGCCAGTGTTTCTCAAATCTAGTCCTGGGGCCCCCCTGCCCTGCATGTTTTAGATGTTACCTGACTCCAACACACCTGATTCAAATGATCAGCTCGTCATCAAGCTCTGCTCGAGCCTGATAACGAGCCATTCATTTTAATCAGGTGTGCTGGAGTGGGGTAACATCTAAAACATGCAGGGCAGGGGTCCTCCAGGACCAGGAGAAACACTGGGCTATGCTAATGCTCATTGGGCTAACAGTTACTGGGGCCCTAGCATTACCCGGTGAACCAGGTAAATATAATAACAAGCGGGTTAGACCCTGCACAGTGAATACATGACCAGAAGCACCACTCAGACATTTAATTTGTGGATGTATTTTAACTGCCACAGCGCCCCGGTAGCTCTCTTGGTAGCTTCAGTCAGCTGCACCGACCCCCATTAATAAACTCTACACCGCTGATCATGTTATTAGCAGTGTTTAATATACTACTGAAAAGGCTTTGAAAATTTGCTGGCAAAAAGTGGCGGTGTTTGGCGGAAACGCGCTGGAAGCCGGTCACAATTAGACGTAGAAGAAGAAGAGGTCAACATCATGTCATCATTCCCGTTAAGTACGGCGCTCGGCAGTATGCGATTTGGGACAGCACTACACCCTCAAAATTTGCACACTAAGCCAGTGAGTATGTAGTATGCTTAGTACACTCAATTTGAAAATTTTGAGTACACAGTATGGAAGTATGCGATTTGGGACAGACTATAAGTTTTGAAGCCTATCGTCAGCAGAAGTCATATTGGAAAAGTTAACCTAGCTTTGTTTGAGCTTGAACAAGTTAAAGAGGTGGGTCTTTAGCCTCTTTGCAGACAGCGACAGGAAGTCCACCTGTCAGTCAAGTCAGCCATGCCCATATATGGGCATAACTTGTTTGCTTAAAGGCCTCAAAAACAAGTTGTACAGTTTGTGCTAAAAGAGCAAAAAATAGTCAAGTATTATTTAGCTGTAAGATCTTCTCTTCAGAATTGACCTATAGCTAAGTCCCGCCCTCATCAGGATGAGCCAATCACAGTGTGTAGCCTAAAGTTAGCCTAACATTAGCTCCTAGCTGCGTTGTTCATCATGTCTCTTTGTTTGTTGGGAGTTCACTGGCCTGTTTTTTTCTAGTTTTGTCTTTTGGTGATTGTACATCATTGTTAGCTGTTCAAAGTGCTCTAGTTAAGCTAACGTTAGCTTCTGGAGCTTAGCTTCATTAGCTTATCTGTATTAAAGGAGATAACAAAGGTTGGCTAACGTTGTGCTGAATGATTCATACTGTAGCTGATCCTCTGTCTTGTTGTCTGAGATGATGATGCTAACCAGATGCTGTTTATGCCGGTTGTAAGTTTCCATCAGAGAAATCTCTGCCTGAAGTGACAGTGTTTTGACATCACCTCCGATCTGAACACAAACGTTCAAAAGTTTAAACTTGTGCAGGTAAGTCTTTGTTTTCAGACTAATCACACCTTAAAGAATGAAGAAGGGGTGAATAAAAAGGACAGGAGAGTCAGAGTTGGAGAACAGGGTGAGACTGGGCCTGTACCTCTGACTCACAGGCCACAGGTGTCAATCAAAGTGGTCCTGACTTCTGGAGGAATGTGGTAAACAAAGCTGTGTGGTCCCAGAGACCCTGAGCCAGAGCGCTTTCTAGCAGCAGCAGAAACATGATGTCTGAATCAGACGCTGTGCAGGAACACCTGCAGGTGAGCTGGACAGAAAATACACCCGTATCTCTGCCTCTGCTTTCTGTGTGTGTGTGTGTGTTTTTTTTAAGGAGGTGTAATCGTATGCCAGGTCCTCCTGCCTGCAGGCGCTGTGAGCACAGGGCTTTTTTAAGTTCTCTCACAATGCATCTGTCTTCAGTCTCAGGTTCCACCTCAACGCTTTTTCTGCACAGTGTTTTTGTTTTTTTACAAGTTCATAGGCCACCGTTCTGCAGCTCTGCAACATGAAACTGTATCTGAGGAGTCCTTAAAATGTGTTACAGCCTGCTCCAGCTGCATATTATGAATGTGATAATGAACTATTCAAGGCTCCTGAGATGGTTTTATGAATGAATGATCATGGGAGGTGTCAGGGAGGACGGTTTCAGTCTTTTTTGACATTTTCAACACCAAAGATTTAACGTGAGCGATAAGCCGAAATGAATGTACGGCTTTTTTTGAGGTCACCAAACAAAGGAACAAACAAAATGTTGAGCATGTGTGCATCTTTGCAGATTTTCTTCTCTACACTCTCTAAACTCAGCAACTCAGAATCTATGCTGTCGTGGTTCAAGCCACATCTTTCAGAGTGTCATGGCGTGGAGAAGTGTCTGAAGGACAAACGTTCCTTTTGGGACCCAAAAAGCGTGCTACAGTGCCCTCTTAGGGACCAAATGTAGATTTTAGTGCATCCTTAAAGGGGACATATCATGCTTGTTTCTCCTTTTCACTATGCCAGACTAGGATGCCTGTAAAGCATTTCTGCTCTCAGTAAAAGTCATTTAGTTCCTTCATTGCCCCACAATAGCGTTCTCAATATCCTCAGTTTAGGCCATTCTGAAGATCTTGTTGAAACGCTCCGTTTGGAGAATGACCTCCAGTAACCTCGCAACGTCACAGCCCTTTGTGCTCTGATTGGTCAGTTCTATCAGAGGGGTGGAGGGGGTAGAGCCAGGGGGCAGTTTTTGCAGCATGGCAGTATTTACAAAATCGCCACATTGAATGGGGCAGACTGAGCGAGTTTGCTGTTTGCCAAAACTTCAGCGTAAGGCATTGATAGCACTAATAAAATGTCAGAGTGTAGGATACGTCCTTTTGTATTGGACCCCGAGTCAGACCCGGACGGTTCTGCAGCTCAGGAGGAAGAAAATCCACCTGGACACAGATCATCTCAGGACGCTTCAGTGTGGTGAGTCAAAGCGGTACTGTAACATGTTTAGTTTATACGTGGAAATATAGGCAGACTTCAACAATAAACTATTTCTATAACAGGGCTCCATCCTGCTCCTTCACTTTTCTCTGTCTGTTTTATCCATCATGCTGAAAGTGTAGTCTAAAGATCGCCTCTACCGTCAGTTCCTCACTATGTTATTACCGCAGCATTATTGTAGTCCAGGTTCACAGTGCATGTCAGAACAAGCATGCAAATATCACAGTCTCACAAGTATTACAACGTCTGCTAAAACTACAGTGTTTTAACTGCTAATTCACCATGTAAAGCCGAGCTGCTCAGCAGAGCAGAGTCCCTGAATCCAGCATCTGAGGGGGGATACTCTGCTCTTGGTGGGTGTATCCCTCGGTGGCGGTTGTGTGACTAACGCCTTGCTCACATTGGCTCCGGTACAGTTGCAGTCCGGATACGGTGCAGATTTTCCGCAAGCTGCCACTCACATCAGCTCCAGATAGAGGCTCTGGCTGGCTCCGGTGCCGGGTACGGAAAGGGCACTCGCGAGAGGAGGAGTTAATGCATCATGAAACCAAAACCAGTGCTTGGGTCAGAGTCTCTGAAAATCAGCATTTTGACTTTAGGACCTCTCCTTAAAAAACTTGGTTCTGGTTGAAGAATATACCTGTGAAAACAGCCCTAACTTGGAGGGAACTTCCAAAGTTCTAGCTGGTCTGGTGGTGTTTTGTGATAACCTGATTTTTTTTTTTCGCATGAATATGCATGATGTGTGGAAACAGAAAAAAAATCACCTGAGAAAATTGAAGGCTAGTTTGTGTGCTGTTTCTACTAAACCTCTAAAAAAATCATGAAATATTCCTTTAAACTCTAGAAATCTTCCACTTCTGGTGAGTTTGAACAAACCTTATAGAACCGAGGAAATCATAGTCTTGCTTTTCGTGTAAAGGCTTCATGGATGTGTTTGAGTTTTCTGCCTTCACCAGTAAATATTTGCCATGATGCACTTTTCCTTAGGTGAGAAGACGTTGCATATTGTAAATGTGTTTTTACCAAACTGTATTCGACTACCTCAACTTGAGAAATGACTAAAGCTGGTATCACCTGAGTAGGACGGTTAGCATTTACTTCAGAGCTGTTTCGTGGCGTTGCATCACTCCACACAGGTGTTACTTCTCCCGTCTCCACCTCCGTGTGTCACCCTGTTGCACCCTGAGCCGATGACAAAGCACGGATAAATAGTGCTGACAAAGCTCTCTGCAGCTACACCATGCTGCATGTTACATAACACAGAAGAAGAAGGAGAGTCACAGACATGTACTGGGAGCAGATGTGCGCATCGGGCAGACACACCACTCCCTGGCATGCAGCTCGCTCTGGGCGTGGTGGCGGTCTCGCAGAGCGCGGCTGCTCTTAAAGGGGGCGCCTCAACCATTAATTGCACCGAGCCCTTTCATTCCTCCAGGGATGAGTCTGATCCAAACCGTTTGTGGTGGGGCGGTGAGATGGGACTCCCCCCTCGGGACATGACGGGCTGGGGAGGTTACGCTTTAAGTCGCCCGACTAAAAATAAAAGATGAAGGCGCCTTCATCAGACATGTTGGTCCAGTTCGACTTACAGGGGCAGAAAGAGGTTTTTATGAGACCAAGAGGATTTTAATACTTTAATTTCCCAAGTGGGCCACAAGAACACATCTACTTATGATTCAGCAAAGTCAGACTGTAAAATAAAATCAGTTACCTGTTTTTTTTTAACTACTTATATAATTATAATCTGACAAATTTCTGTATATTTAGTCATAACTTTGGTTCGTCTCCAAGGTTTTAGAGACTTTTGAGGAACTACGAGTGTTTAAACTGCAGGAACTAGAAACTAAAAGTACTTGTAGCAGTTTTGCTAACAGCTTTACTTCTGCTTTCCAAAACCACAAACTAGCTCAGCAACAAAACAGATTTAATGGGAGAGTTAGACTGACTTTAAAAGCCTAACGCAGCATGTACTTCATTCACAGGCAGTTTTTAGATAGCAGTTTAAAAAAAACAAACAATATGAGTTTCCTCATTCTGATTGGATTTTTATTATTATTATTATTATTATTATTATTATTATTATTATTATTATTATTATTATTATTATTTGTTTAAAGAGATATATTTAAGTATTTCCTTTGACTCTGTTGAATGTTTTATTTTTATTTTAATGATAGACTTTTTTATACAATAGTTATACGACAAACATACAGTTACCATGTGTTATACCCTTTTTCCATACAGTCTGGTCCATGTTTTCTTTTCTTTTCTTTTCTTTTCTATTCCCTCCTTTTATACAGTATCACAAATATCCACTTGTTTTTCACTTCTTCCAAATTTCCTCAAATTTCCTGTCCTGGAGCCTTGTTGGAGCCTGGTTTTTAACAACGATCTGAAAATGTAAAAGTAAAAACCTGAAATATAATAACTAGTTGATAATGTGACAAATATGCTAAGAAATATAAATAAAAAGTTAAAAAATCGTTTTTGGGCTCAGCATGGGTAAATTTTGTGTTTTTTTATTTTTTATTTTATTTTACTTTTATTTTTATTGTTTGTTTAAAGAGATATATTTCAGTATTTCCTTTGACTCTGTTGAAACCATGTAAAGATTTTTTAGCATTTGCAGCTAACAATCACATCCTGCAGTGCTGACCTGCGGGGTTCCCCAGGGAACGGTTGTTGGACCACTCCTCTTCTCCCTACACCCTGAGACATTTCAGCATCAACTGATCTCTGTTATTATCATCATTGTTTCTGTTGGTATAAATGAATCAATTCAAAAGGCAGTGGAGGACATAATCTTTATTGAAATGCTACCCAACCATCACGGGGTTTGCATTTAGTTTCATACAATTAATCATTTTATAAATCATTTTGTTTACTTTTATTCCACCAGAGGAAATTACAAATTTAAATCTCTGTCTAAGGTTGTTTAACATACAAATTAGCATTAAAATAGTAAAATATTTATACAGTTTAAGGTTATTAAAATCAAGTTTTTTATTATTATCATTATAAATCATGGAAAGTGTTTAACACAACAGAAACAGAAAGGTTCTTGTTGGTATTTCTTGGACTTTTCTAAAACTGACTCACTGCTCTGGTTCGGACAATCGTGTTTTTGTTTCTGACAAGAAATGCTGCACTAGCCTTTATTTAGCCGCCTTGATCAAATGTGTGTCCCTTTAGTGGTTTTTAAAGCAGAGCATGTTTGTGACATTGATTCATCATAAAATTTACTTTCCGCCATAATTCGGATGTGTCGACAAAAGACAATTCAGGAAATCCTGAGCCTTTGAGCCTTTACCATCCGGCTCACGATTGACAGTCACCGAACTTGGATGTTATTTTTCACAGATGCCGACATTTTCAGCGAAACAGCCGTCATCGTTCCATCCTCCGATTTGGTCCGTCTGCACGACTTCTCCACAGTCCTGGTTCCCCTCGTAGCTGTTGGGCTGCCCGGCCTGCCAGTACCTGATGTGGAAGATATCAGAGGGATGAGGTTTTATGAGGAAGTCCTGACAGTGTTAAACTTGTTGCATTAAAGAGGGGGGTATTGGTCGGCCAATCAGAGTGAAGGGGGTTTGTGGAGTGGGGAGCCTTAAAGAGACAGCAGCTAAAAGAAAGTGTTTCAGACAGAGAATGAGATAACGGTCTTATAAAACACCACTTTGAGGAAAAAAGGGGATTTATTGAACTGGAACCAAGAATAAGAGTTGTGAATTTTACAGGCTAAGTTCTCCTGAAGTGTCTGAACTTTTTAAATGTGAACGGTGAAAATCAGTGAGAATTTGTCGGAGAGGCAGAGAGCCAAAAGATGCTCAGCATTTCCACTTAATACTCTGACGAGATTTCCAAAAACGTACGTGGTGGTGACTGGGGTCCCATCCACCCACATCCAGTCCCCCTCTGTGCCACTGTCCGTCAAACCGATCCAAGCGTTTACTCCTGTAGCCAGCAGCCCGTTGATAAAGACCTGATATCATGAAACACACACAAGGACTGAAGACATTCATTTGGTCGGCAAACGTTCTGTCATTTCCAGACATAAAGCCGCTACTTTTTACTCACACTTTGAGCCACACTTATACAGCGATGCAGCTAATTTATAGATTTTTATTATTATTTATTTTTTTTTACAGCCATTTCATTTTCATGCGAGGCTCTTTGTTAAAAAAAAAAAACAGTTTGGACATTATTTGAAAATTGTGCTAATTTAGGGTTTATCTTTAATCTGCAAAATGCTTTTGTCTACCTAAAAAAACAAAATGATTTTAGACCTGGGGTCAACCTTTAGCTTATTTTTACTTTACATTTAAATAAATAAAAGAGCAAAAACAAAAATATGCACAGCTTCAGCTTCAATGTAACAAATGATTTAATTTCACACTAAATTAACGAGCTCCAACAGCCGTAATCCAGCGCCCTGGTTAGAAAGTTACAGCAGAATTATTAAGGATAATTTACACTACACTTGTGTAAGAAAATCCATGTAAGTCAAATTATGAGATAACAGTAAAAAAAAAAAAAATGTGTTAAAAAGTTATAATTATGGGGGAAAAAAAATAATTATGAGAAATTCAAAGTTATAAGATCAACAAAATCAAAATATTAAGATAAAAAAGTCAAAATTATGAGTAAAAAAGTTATAATCAAGAGATAAAAAGTTGAAATTAAGAGATATAATGCTGAAATTTTGAGATGAAAGTTGACATGGGATAAACAAGTGAAAATTATGAGATCAAAAAGTCAAAATTTTGTGACAAAAAAAGTCATAAACAGTCATAATTATGACTAAAAACAACAAAATTATGAGATAAAAAAGTCAAAATGATGACTTTAAAAGTTACAAATAAGATACAAAGTTGAAGTTCTGAAATAAAATGTAAAAATCATGAGATTTTTTTTGTCATAACATAAAGAGTTATAAATATGGAATAAATTATGAGATTTAAATTTGAAATTATGAGCTAAAAAGTCACGATTACTACATCAGAAAAGTCATAAATATGAGATGAAAAGTCAAAATTTTGAAACAAAAAAGTCAAAATTGAAAAAAAGAAGAAATATTGTAAATTAAGAGATAGAAAGTTAAAATTATGAGAAGAAAGGTTGGCACAAAATAAAAGGCACAATCATGAGATAGAAGTTGAGATTATGAGATTTATAGTTTAAATATTGAGATAAAATGCTGAAATTATGAGAGTAAAAGTAGAAATTATGAGATTTATGTGATTCTGCTTGCGTCGTAATCACCTGACTCTTAGAGCACCCCTTCATGTATAAATATCTCATGTTACAACTTGTGGTTTCTAGGTGCGGCCTGTACGTGTACATTTTTTTTCCTTTCTAAGTTTTAGTTGGTGTGCCCAATAGTCCAGATATTACGGTAAATAATCACCTCAAACCTGTGATGTTTCATTCACACAGGTCTCCCTCACCTGTTTCTCTCTGCTGTCAATGACGGCCAGATCCGCTCCTTTGGAGAGGCAGTAGTTTCTGCTCACAGTCCAGTTCTTCTTCACGGCTGACACAAAGAAACAGCTGATGTCAAACTTCTTCCAGCCTGTCTCACAGGGCCGGGCTGCGAAATGAAAACATGGACGGAGAAGAGAACATCACAAACAAACAAATGAAGAGTTAAAAAAGAAAGAGATCAACCTTTCAGGGACCATTCCTACCTTTAATTTTGTTGACCTTCTTCTCTAACTGATCTCTAACTGCTGACAAAGTGCTGTAACTGTTCTGTAACTGATCTTTTTCCTTCTGCAGAGAGTTGAAGCGAGTTTGCAGCTGATCCTTATCACTCTTCACTGAGGAATAACTCCCCTGTAGCTGATCTCTGTTTGTCCTCATTGTGTTAAACTGTGTCTGTAGTTCGTTCTTTTCTCTCTGCAGGTTGTTGAAGTTTGTCTGTAGATGATCTTTCTGTTGTTCCAGGTTATTGTAGTTTTGCTGCAACGCGTCTTTCTCTTTAGTCATGTCACCTCTGACTTTGTTGACCTGCTTCTCTAACTGATCTTTAACTGCTGACAAAGTGCTGTAGTTGCTCTGTAACTGATCCGTTTCCATCTGCAGAGAGTTGAAGCGCGTTTGGAGCCGATCCTTTCCTCTCTGTAACTCATCTCTGTTTGTCCTCAGGCTGTTGAACTGTGTTTGTAGCTCAGTCTTTTCTTTCTGCAGGGTGGTGCAGCTTTGCTGTAGCTGATCTTTCTCTGTGGTCAGGTTCTTCAGTCTGGCCTGGAGCTGTTGATCCGATCCAGTGCTGTAAGCAGCCTGCATCGGGTCTGCTGACGTGGGATGACTGAATAAGAAACCTGAGAAATGATTTGGGTTGTAACAGCGCACATAATTAAAAACCCCTTCAGCATGTTCACACCAGACAGCTTCTAAATTTAGCTGAAAGTCAACTATTTGGAAAGATATTTTTTCTCAAAAAAAGAGGAAGGAAATTCATATTTGATGACACAACAACAAAATGAGTTACTGTAGATGAGTTGTCCCACGTTTCCAGCCAACAGGACGGCACACAGTAATCCCAGACACATAGACACACGTCTGGAGGGAGCCTTTCTCCTCTGAGTATCTACGATACCAAAGAAAACAACAATCAGACACATTTTTCAGACAGAGGAAAGACTTTCCTAAATTTGACCATGGCAAAAACTACACTGCAAAAGTTTTTAGTGTAAAATTACAGTAATTTACTGGTGAAGCTGCTAATTCACTGTAAGTTAACAGTGTCATGACTGTAAAAAGAAATATTGTAAGTTATAGTAGCTTAATTATCAAATGCAGTGACTTAGAGTGCAGTAATTTATTGAAGATAGATCAGTTATAGTGTTTTAGGAGAACTAGTCAAACAAAAAACTACCTACACTGTAAAAAAAATTCACAGTAAAATAACAGTAAAATACTTTCAGCAGGAAGTAGTTGTAATTTCCTGTAATTTTACAGTGTAATACTGTGTATTGTGTTACAACATGTGAATCAATCAACCAACTTTGATTTATAGAGCTCTTTACAACACACAAGGTGACCAAAGTGCTTTCCATTAAAATCAGGACACAGCAGTTCAAATTCAGTACAATGAATATAGAATATAACTCAATAAAAATGGCAAGAATATCTCACCCCATTACTGTTTGTTAAAAGCCTGTCTGAATAATAAGGTTTTAAGCCTGAGACCCCATCATGTATCGAGGTGTTCTGTAGGGGGGAACAGGCTGTTTCTGCTCCACATGGCATGGACGAGCTGTGTGTGCACTACTCAACATACTGTCCAAGCAGTGACAAATACTGAGTCAGGTGTAGCACCCCCTGCAGGCTGGGACTAATCAATCAGGGTCTCATATCCACTGTGTTCCTTCCTCACTCTTGGTAACAAAACGCCATCACAACAAAATTTATTTCACTGTAAAACAAAGGTAAAATACTGAGGTTACAGGGATATTTTTTGCTGTATTTAAACGTGACAGGATTTAGTTTAGCTATTTGAACATTTTATTCATTGAATAACTTATTTTCCCTGTGTTTTGTCTCTATTTGTTTTTTGTTTTTTTTTTGTCAGTAACTTTGTGGTTTTGCTGCTGCGTGTCTTAGCCAGGTCTCCTTTCACTGGAAAAAAAAATGAAATTTTATTTTATTAAGTGTTTATTTTTAGTGGAAAATGCCTTTTCAGACTTATTATGAACCACATTCACATGACCAGTCCAAAAAAATGTCTTGTTTCAGGTTATTTAAAGACAAAAATGAGACCTTAATTGCTGTAACAAGGTAAAAAAAAATAAATAAATAAATAAATAAATGCCAATGGGACAAGAAAATTTGCTCAACAATTTGCTTGCAATGTCTTACAACAAGAACTTTTCTCTTGTTCCAGTGGTAGATTTTTTTACTCTTGAAACAGGCAATTCAAATCTCATTTTGTTTTTATAATAACTTGAAATAATAATAATAATAATAAATATTTGTATTTTTTACTCATTTATTATTATTATTATTATTATTATTATTATTATTATTATTATTATTATTATTATTATTATTATTATTATTATCATTATTATTATTATTATCTATTCTTTTCTGTAAATCAAAATGACAATGAAAATAAATGGTTTAAAAAAAAAAGAAAGAAATACGAAATTTTTCTGGACTGGTCAGGGGACTATGGCTCATATCAAGTAGGAGAATAAATTTTTACTTGAAATAAGACAAAAATGCTTCATAAGATTTAAGTTTTATGCAGTAATGAAACAGATTTGAATCTCAATTATGGAAAACCCTGCTTCCAGCAATTTTTTTTACAGTACTGTTTTCAAATACAGCAGAGATTGTTCAAATCTTCTCCTAAATTAAAAGAAAAATGTTCCTATATCAGTTATTCTGTCCTTAACGTGCCTTTAAATTGATGAAAAAGTCGTTTTTACAAATGCACAAGAATGACAGTTTAAGATTAGCAGGTTAATACTCTACCACTGGGGATGAGGCCCTCCATTGTGAAATTCCTCCTCGGGTCAAATCCGTCATCCACCTCCATCAGATCCATCCTGATGATGGTCGAACTGTTTTCACACACACAACACTTTGAAAGTTCCTTGGTTACACTTTTTATAAATCAGCTCTTCAGAGTTTGTTTTAACTGGTTTCAATCCGGGAAAAAAAACAACAACTCAAGATAGATTTAAAATTTACAAATAAAAAAATCCCCCAAATTAAGCTGGTCTAATTTTATGAGACTTGTTCAGCAAATGTTGAATTCTTCTTCAGGGTAATCCAAGTATTCAAGAGGTAATAAGATAAACTCACTCTTCAAGGATGATTCTTGCTGACAGTGAAATGAAAATAAACTTATATTTAATAATTTAAGAGACAGAAGTCAGAATGTGCACCAACCTCCAGTCCAAGATGTCAGAAAACAAGGTGCTGCCTCTCGTTTACATCAACCTCAAAGAAAAGCAATGATCATTCAGTCTTATTTATGCAGAAAACAGGATGCTCTTTTTTTCTCATGTCATCAAACGTGTCAAAACGTGTTAACCACACTTGGTCTGGTCAGTCCTCATGAATGTACAGCGTGTTTCTGTTCTAAGGTCAGGGTCGTAGGTAATTTTTGGCCAAAGTAACTTCAAGAAACAAGCTGAAGTTCACCTATCCTCACAGGACGCCGTCTCCTGGGCTCCAGATCTTTATTTTTTGTGGTTTCCATTCCCTTTTCCCACACACCGGCTTCCTGAAGTCTCAGGTCAGATTTTCAGGTCACAATTATCTCCAGAAACCAACCAAAGTTCAGATCAGAAAGGCTCTGCATCGTTATCGTCTTTTTGTTTCTGTTCTTTCTTTCCCACAGACTAACTTCCTGAAAAAGTCAAATCAGACAGTTTCATTTCTGCACACACAGATGCACACAGACAGACACAGAATAAGGAGAGTCTTAATAAGACATTATTTAGAGGTTTCTTGAAGTTGAGCAAAGCAGCAGCCCTCAGTGTGGGATACTGGGTTGGACCCTGATATTCCTTTAAAACTGTTTTATTTTGAGTGAAACCAGGATCCTAAAGGGGGTTATGCCACTGAGTACTCGGTTCCACCTACAAATCCCCCAGTGACACCTGCCAGTTGCACAGCAGCAACGTAAATTCTACCCTCCGTGTCAGCTTGTTAGTAGCTGGAGCTGATACGTGAGGCAACGACAGGCTGTAAGTGTGAGTGACAGGGGGAGAAGCTCCTCAGTTGTAGCTGTAGCTGCTTATTGGTGAAAAGAGAAACAATCTGTAAACACAACGCTCATCGTTTTTAAGAAAGGTAAACTCGCTGGGGATCGATAAAACCTCTGGATCAGTCCAGAACAAGTAAATGTAGAACTCAGAAGATGCTACGGGGAAGGGTTATACTTCAAGATCTCTGACTGGCTCATTTCACTGTCAATCAAAAAGGGATTCGGCCTCAGACAGATCATCCAATCATCATGCAGAAGCCCAGCGTCCAGGCCAGCCCACTGCCTCATAGACCCCCAGAGACGCTGAGCGTCCGATGGGCGGGACAAAGCCCAGCGTTTATCCAATGACCGTCCAGTTTCCACAGTGGAACAACCCACTCTACGCTTCCCCGCTGAAGTCAGAAGACGCTCAGCGTCCGACTGTGTTAAAGCACTGAGACGCTGCGGGGATGAATGAGAAGGAGGTGGAGCCAGTTACCTGTGATAGGAGCTGATTCTGAACTAAAGATGAAGGAATTCTAGCTCAGATTTCATCAATGAAATGTACACACAGCAGAACATATCTCCACTTTTTATGGAGACATTTTAGGGGAAGCTGAGCTTCCCTTGCAGTCTTAGAGCAATCGCCACTGCTCAGCAATACCTGTGAGTTGCTCAGCGACACCTGCTTATTAATAAGTGACACCTAGCATCCTGTAAATGACACCTGCCAATTGCTCAGTAATACAGTGGTACAGTGACTCCTGCCAATGGCACCGTGACCTCAAAAGATGTTTATACTGTTCCCATACAGGGATGGACATGGTCAGCAGCAGCAGGCTGATTATCCTCAGAGAAAGGTTCAAACTTGTTGTGATGGTTCAACATAAATTCTTTTTGTGCTGATTCATAACCAGGTGTTTGTTTTCCAGAGACGCTGAGTCTCAGTCAGTGTTTGGGGCTAAAATAGGGTATAACAGTAAAACTGACAGCTCGGAGGAGAAAGAAGGAACAGAGAAGTTCCTCTTGGTGGTTTCAATGTGAGTTCTGGTTTCATGACTGATACCGGAACGTGTGTTCTCTCAGCACAAGTTGAATTTTTTTTTTATTATTATTTTGTATGGCATCACTTTTGTACAGTGGTGAAAGGGGAATCAGTTTCATATTGATTTGTAAATCATTCCTGTTCATTGACATAAATAACATGAGAAAAGTTGACTGTACAGCTGTTGATACCAGAGCAGTTTAGTCAGTTAATAATAATAATAATAAAATTAATAATAATTATATATATATATATATATATATATATATATATATATATATATATATATATATATATATATATATATATATATATATATATATATATATATATATATATATATACTTTATTTTATTTTTTGAAATAAAAAAAAATATATTTTTTTTTGTATAGTACATGAAATAATATTTTGTAGCAGTACCAGATTAAAAATGACCAATACAAAATGTTGTGTGTATTTTCAAAAGTACGCCATTACTTTCAGTTGTGTATTTGCATTTTATTAATCACACAGGTGTCATTTTTCAACAAACGTCCATTCTAAAAAACAAAATAATATTTAAAATTACCAGATCTCAACACTCATGGCACACTCTTTCTAATATGAAATGAAGCGATTCACATTTGATTTCATGAAACAGCGATGTCGGCTACATGGTGATACAGATATAATACTTGATAATGTTAAAGGATGGTAGATGATATGCTTTCAATCATGTCAGTGAGTATAAATGACAAAATAGATGGTTGAATAAAAAGTGTGAGCACCGTATTTCTATCAGAAATCAGAGCAGCAGTACAGGAAGTGATTTTGATTTGTTCACTACAAACTAGAAATGTAACAATGCAGAAATAAAAATAAAGTTGGGGTAACAACACTAAAGCTGCTCCACCAATTAGAAACCTTCATCTTGCAGGCCCCGCCCCCCATAGTTCGTGGTAATTTCAAAGTGGTAGATCAGTTACCCCAGAACCAAATTTAGACCAAAGTTTCTTGGGTTGAAAAGCACATAGTTCCTCAAAAAGTCTAAAGTTCCTGGGAAAATTATTACACTAGTTTCCTTAACACATTCCTTGGTTGTATTTGAAGGTTTCCCTTCAGAGTTTAAACATCAGATCAGAGCAAATACCCCCTATGATGATGTAAGTAATGCATTTTTAAGGAACTGTAAATTGTCGGTGGATTACATCATTTTTGGTCACATTCAGATTATCCCAGAAATCAAACACAGCACGGTAACATCAGGCATAGGACGCATACTCGCTATCATTAGCATGAAGGTATTCTTTTTTCACAGATCCAGTTGTTTCCAAGGTTACAGACAAAATCATCCCACTCTCCGCTCCGGCTCATTCTTCCACAGTCCTGGTCTACGCCGAAGCTGTTGGGCTGCCCAGGCTCCCAGTACCTGATGAACAACACACCAAGAGCTTAATGCTGAATTCATTAACATTTAAACTCTCTTCAGGTCTTGATCCCATGTGATCAGAGCTGGTTCAGTGAGGAAACTCTTACGTTGTGGTTACATGGGTCCCATCCACCCAGTTCCAAGTCCCCTCTCGAGCACTGTCCGTCAGACCAATCCAGGCGTTTTGTCCTGACGACATCAGCCCAGCCACGAAAGTCTGTTTGAAAAAAAAATACAAACATTTTCCCACCAATTTTCTGTCTGTGTTTTTCATCTCACTTATTTCTTTCTTTGTACCTACCCTTTCCTCTCTGCTGTTTATGATGGCCAGGTCAGCCCCCTTGAAGGTGCAGTAGCCCCTGCCCGAACTCCAGCTCCTCTTTGTGGCCGACACGTAGTAACACTTTTCACCAAACCTCTTCCAGCCCCTCTCACAGGGCCAGTCTGCAGATTAAAAAGAAGAGAAAGAAAGTCACCAACACTTTAAAAACAAGTTCAACTTAGGTTCTTTGAACCAAAAGCTTACCTTCAAACTTTTCAACCTGCTTCTCTAGCTGATCTACAACCGTCGACAAAACGCTGAAATTTGCCCTGAGCTGATCCTTTTCTCTCTGCAGAGAGTTGAAGCGTGTTTGTAACTGATCCTTTTCTCTCTTCACTGAAGAGTAACTCCCCTGTAGCTGATCCCTGTTTGTCCTCATTGTGTTGAACTGAGTCTGTAGCTGATCTCTGTTTGTCCTCATTGTGTTAAACTGAGTCTGTAGCTGATCCCTGTTTGTCCTCATTGTGTTAAACTGAGTCTGCAAGTTGTTTTTTTCTCTCTGCAGGTTGTTGAAGTTGGTCTGTAGCTGATCTTTCTCTTTGGTCATGTCACTTTTAGCTTGAGCAGCCTGCTTCTCTAACTGATCTTTAACTGCTGACAAAGTGTTGAAGCGTGTTTGTAGCTGATCTCTGTTTGTCCTCATGCTGTCAAACTGAGTCTGTAAGTTGTTTTTTTCTCTCTGCAAGTTGTTGAAGTTGGTCTGCAGCTGATCTCTGTTTGTCCTCATTGTGTTGAGCTGAGTCTGTAGCTGATCCCTGTTTGTCCTCATTGTGTTGAACTGAGTCTGCAAGTTGTTTTTTTCTCTTTGCAAGTTGTTGAAGTTGGTCTGCAGCTGATCTCTGTTTGTCCTCGTGCTGTCAAACTGAGTCTGTAAGTTGTTTTTTTCTCTCTGCAAGTTGTTGAAGTTGGTCTGCAGCTGATCTCTGTTTGTCCTCATTGTGTTGAACTGAGTCTGTAGCTGATCCCTGTTTGTCCTCATTGTGTTGAACTGAGTCTGCAAGTTGTTTTTTTCTCTTTGCAAGTTGTTGAAGTTGGTCTGCAGCTGATCTCTGTTTGTCCTCATTGTGTTAAACTGTGTCTGCAAGTTGTTTTTTTCTCTCTGCAGGTTGTTGAAGTTGGTCTGCAGCTGATCTTTCTGTTGTTTCAGGTTATTGTAGTTTTGCTGCAACGTGTCTTTCTCTTGAGTCATGTCACTTTTAGCTTGAGCAGCCTGCTTCTCTAACTGATCTTTAACTGCTGACAAAGTGCTGTAATTGCTCTGTAACTGACTGTTTTCCCTCTGCAGAGAGTTGAAGCGTGTTTGTAGCTCATCTCTGTTTGACCTCATACTGTTAAACTGAGTCTGTAGTTCGTTCTTTTCTCTCTGCAGGTTGCTGAGATTCCTCTTCAGGTCGTCCCTGTCTGTTGCTAAATCACTGTTGTTGGTCTGTCTCGTCAGGTTACTCAGTCTGACTTCAAACTCTTCTTTTCCTGAAGTTGAAGCCTCATAGTTCTCAGCACTCCTCATTGGGTCTGCTGTCGTTTGATGGCTGAACGTGAAATCTGTGAATCATCCATAAAGAGTAAAGACAGAATTATTTTGTAAATTTCTCAATGCTTCTGAAATTTTGAGCAGTAGAAGGGAATAACTTACAGTAGAGGATTTGTCCGATGTTTCCAGCCAACAGGAGGGCACACAGTAATCCCAGTAAGGACACAGAAACACTTCTGGAGGAAGCCTTTCTCCTCTGAATATCTACAATACCAAAGAAAACAACTCAACGCTGTATTCTGATAAAGGTGAAGCCTTTTTAATTTGATCAAACACTTCCTCTCTGATTAGTTTGGGTTGTATTTCAGGTTGATATCGTACCACCGGTCACAAAGCCTTCCTTTGTGAGGGACTTCTTGAAGAGCACGCCATCGTCGATCTCCATGGGATCCATCTTGGCAACGGGTCGATCTGTTTCCAGTGATGAAGAAGAGTCTTTAGAGATACTCTCAAGTCAAAGGGGCCAGATTCACTGAACTCCAACCAAAGCACAATCCTTTCTCTACAGTTAAAGTCAATGAAATTTTAACAGTGTTTCCAAACATCAGGATAGGAAATGTTGATACTTCCAAAGTAGGAGAAGGAAATATAAAGTTATCACGGCATTGTTTCCAAGAGTCAAGAAGTGGAGTGAGAAGTATCATCAAGAAATTCATCAAGAAATTCAAAGAGAGATGTACCCTAAAGAGACCAGAACAACTACCAAACCACACAAGTTCAGGACTTAGCCCAGTCAGGAAGTGTCAAAGTGTTAAAGAAGACCGTCAGAGCCCTGATGTCCCAAAAATGGACTCTCACTGGGAGCAAAGTGCTCTTTAAGCCAAAATGTACTTACCTCTGATCCAAGAAGGCAAAAAAAAGTCGGTGTCTGACTGCAGCAGCGTTAAGATGCCGCCTCGTATCGATCCAAACACAAAGGACAGAAATGATACGGCAGAATTATTTAATGTGCAGAAACAGGATGCTCCTTTTGCTAATGTCATCAAATGTTTGCCTGAGACTCCCTGTGATTGGCTGATCTCTCCACAGTTTGTATCTGTCCTCAGGTTGCTCTATAGGTCTTTTAGGCCAAAATTATTTCTGGGAACAAAACTGGGCTCACCTCTAATCTCAGCAGGTTTCTATCTCTCTGGCTCCAGAACTTCTTCTTCTCTGGTTTCTGTTCCTTTTTACAGTGAAGGTACGACAGTGCACATGTGTACAGAAGTATGTGTCTCCTGGCATGGCGCTGGGTTAGAAAGCTGTCTTTATTTACGTTAATGGGCAGAACGAGCGGGACGGAAAGTTGTGAACAGAAACCTTTAAAGAGACAGTGAAGTTCAAAATAAGACAAACTGTGTCAAAACCAGATTTTATTTACAACGAAAGAATGAAACAATGAGCTCTGTGTAAAAGATGAGGGGAGATAGGTTCAGAGAAAGGTTCAAACTCATTGTGATGGTTCAACGTGAACTCTTTTTGTGCTGATTCATGTCCAGGTGTTTGTTTTACAGAAACGCAGAGTCTCAGTCAGTATTCGGGGTTAAAATAGGGTGTGATAGTAAAACTGACAGCTCAGAGGAGAAAGAAGGAACAAGGAAGTTCCTCTTGGTGGTTTCAATGTGAGTTTTAGTTTCATGAATGAGGCCTTCAGCATTAATTGTATGTTTTCTAAGCACAAGCTGAAGATATCTTTAGTGTCACATTTGTTAAAAAGTAGAAAGTGAATCAGTTTCATTTGAATTTGTTAATCATTCCTCTTTGTTGATCTAAATAACATCAGAGAAATTAAAAAGTTCTGAGTTGTGGTACTCCAACTATACACTCACCAGCCACTTTATTGGGCACACCTGTCCGACTGCTCGTTAACGCTGATTTCTAATCAGCCAATCATATGGCAGCAACTCACTGCATTTAGGCATGAAGACATGGTCAAGAAAATCTGCTCCAGTTCAAACGAGCATCAGAATGGGGAAGAAAGGTGATTTAAGGGACTTTGAACGTGTCATGGTTGTTGGTCTGAGTATTTCAGAAACTGCTGATCTACTGGGATTTTAACCCACAACCATCTCTAGGGTTTACAGAGAATGGTCCCAAAAAGAGAAAATATCCAGTGAGCAGCAGTTCTGTGGGACAAAATGCCTTGTTGATGCCAGAGGTCAGAGGAGAATGGACAGACTGGTTGGAGCTGATAGAAAGGCAACAGTAACTCAAATAACCGCTGGTTACAACCGAGGTCTGCAGAAGAGCATCTCTGAACACACAACACGTCCAACCTTGAGGCAGATGGGCTACAGCAGCAGAAGACCACACCGGGTGACCCTCCTGTCAGCTAAGAACAGGAAACTGAGGCTACAATTCACACAGCAACACCGAAACTGGACAATAGAAGATTGGAGAAACGTTGCCTGGTCTGATGAGTCTGGATTTCTGCTCCACATTCAGATGGTAGGGTCAGAATTTGGCCTCAACAACATGAAAGCATGGATCCATCCTGCCTTGTATCAACGGTTCAGGCTGCTGCTGCTGGTGTAATGGTGTGGGGGAGATTTTCTTGGCTCACTTTGGGCCCCGTAGTACCAACTGAGCATGGTTTAAAGTCCACAGAGAAAAAAGAAAAAAAAGACAGAAAAAAAAAGAAAGAAAAGAAAGAAAAGAGAAAAAAGAAAAACAATGGGGGAAAAAAGAAAAAAAGGAAAGAAAATAAAAGAAAAAAGGGAAAAAAGAAAGAAAAAGGAAAAAAGAAAGAAAGAGAAAAAAGAAGAAGAAAAGAGAAAAAAAAGAGAAAAAATAGAGAAAAAAGGAAAAATTTAAAAAAACAAGGGGGGGAAAAAGAAAAAAAGGAACAAAAAGAAAGAAAAAGAAAAAAGAGAAAAAAAAGAGAAACAAGGGGGACAAAATAAAAAAAAGAAAGAAAAAAGGAAAAGAAAGGGGGGGAGAAAAAAAGGAAAAAGGGAATAAAAGAAAAAGGAAAAAAGAAAAAAAGAGAAAAGAGAAAAAAAGGAAAAAAAAGAAAAAGAAAGGAAAAAAAAAAGTCCACAGCCTACCTGAGTATTGTTGCTGACCATGTCCATCCTTTTATGAGCACAGTGTACCCATCTTCTGATGGCTACTTCCAGCAGGATAACGCTCCATGTCATAAAGCTGGAATCATCTCAGACTGCTTTCTTCAACATGACAATGAGTTAGTTAGAGCTGTCAATGTTTCTGAGTCTGTATGTCATTTATTTACATTTTATTAATCAGTTAATCAAACATCTATGCTATTAAATGATTGCACAGACGGTACACTGTTTTTAATGTGAAACCAAGAAATTAACACAGTATTTCATTATACAGCAATATCAGCCAAACAGTAATACAGAGAAATAATAATGAATATTGGTAAATTATGGAAGATGAAGGTGAAAAAAGCACAAGCAGTATAATATCTATCAGAAATCAGGACAGCAGTACAGGAAGTGATTTTGATTCGTTTACAACAAAGTGAAAATGTGATTAGATAGAGATAAATGTTGTAAACTCAATATGAGCTGAAGGTCTCCAGTTTGACAGTGCTGTATTTAAACATAACAGGATGTCACCGTTGAGGTTTCCTCATAAATTCACAGTAATTTCTCACAGTGTAGATTCAGTTTAATAACATCAGGCTCAGGATGTGTGTTGGCTACCACTGGATATCTATGAGGATCTTCTTTTCACAGATAAATATGTTGAAAGTGGAACATTTTTCATCGTTCCACTCTCCCCTCTGTACCATTTCTCCACAGTCCTGGTTTCCTCCGCTGCTGTTTGGCTGCCCAGGCTCCCAGTACCTGACGAGCAACAAGGAGAGAAATAAACAGACTTTCCTGCCTCAGGTAAGACATGTTCCTGTCCTGAAAGCTGACCAAAGGAAGATTCATTCATTCATTCATTCATCATCAGACCTCTCATATCAATTTTATTATTTTATTTTTTTATATTTTTATTTATTTTATTTTATCTGGTTATCAGAGCTGGTTCAGCGTGAAATCTCTTACGTAGTGGTCACATGGGTCCCATCCACCCACTTCCAAGTCCCCTCTACAACATCGTCAGACAGACCGATCCAGATGTTTTCTCCTGATGCCACCAGCCCAGCCACAAAAGTCTGTTTGAAAAAAAACACACAAGAGGATCTTACAAACAAAATATTTATCTTTTCATCAATCACCAGTTCTTCTTTCTTTTTTCTCCTCTTGTCTTTTTCGTTTTTCTTCTCTTTCTTTTTTAATTTCTCTTGCATTGTTTCTCTCTTTCTTGTCTGCCCTGTTTGTCACGAGCTTTGTTTTTTCTATTGCATTCTTCCTTTCTTTCCTTCTTCCCTTCTTCCCTTTTTCTCTTTCTTTCACCTTTTACTCCTTTTCTTTTTCTCCTTTTCTTTGTCTTATTTGCTTATTTTATCTCTTTTGACCCTGAACTTTGTTTTTCTTTATTGTTTGTCATTTTTTTCTTCATTTCTTTTTTCTTTTATAACTGTTTTTTTCTTTGCTCCTCTTTTCTTTCATTTTTTCTTTTTTGTTCTGTCTGTGTTGGCCTTATATGTTTTTTTTCTTTCTTTCTTTCTTTCTTTCTTTCTTTCTTTCTTTCTTTCTTTCTTTCTTTCTTTCTTTCTTTCTTTCTTTCTTTCTTTCCCTTGTCCTTCTGGCTTATTATTCTCTTTTTTATTCTGTTTTTGTTTATTTTCTTCCTTTTTTCTTTTTTTTTTAAATTATTTTTCCCTTTGCTCTCTGTTTTTTAATTTTGTTTGTTAATTTTTTGGTTAATACATATATTTATATTTTTTCTTTTTGTTTGTTTTTTGGTCTTTGTTTTTCCATTTTATAACTTTTTTTTTCTTTGCTCCTCTCTTTATTTTCTTCCTTTTTGTTCTGTCTGTGTTGGCCTTATTTTCTTTCTTTCTTTCTTTCCCTTGTCCTACTTGCTTATTATTCTCTTATTTTTTTTTTTTTTTTTTTTTTACTTCCTTTTTTCTTTTTCATTATTTTTTCCCTTTGTTCTCTGTTTTTTTTGTTTGTTTTTTTTGTTTTAATTTGTTCATTTATCTTTTTGAATTTTGTTTGTTTTTTGGTCTTTTTGTTTTGCTTTATCTTGTTTTTTTTTTCTTTTCTAATTTTAATCACATTTCTTTTCTTTTCTTTCCTTTTCTTCTTTTCTTTCTTTCTTTCTTTCGAGCTTACCCGTTCCTCGCCGCTGTTGATGATGGCCAGGTCCCCCCCCCTGGCCTGGCAGGACGACCTGCTGGTGGCCCAGTTCGTCTTTGTACGTGACACGTAGTAACAGCTGCCATTGAACTTCTTCCAGTCCTGCTCACAGGGCCACTCTGCAGATTAAAAGTTGGACCGACACAGAACATCACCATCACAGTACACCAAAATGCAACATAGAGTCACTGAAAAAAGTTTTACCTGGATATGTTTCAGCCAGCTTCTTTAACTGATCTTTAACTGCTGACAAAGTGCTGTAGTTGCTCTGTAACTGATCCTTTTCCATCTGCAGAGAGTTGAAGCGCATTTGGAGCTGATCCTTTCCTCTCTGTAGCTCATCTCTGTCTGACTTTGTGCTGTTTAACTGTGTCTGTAGCTCATCTCTGTCTGACTTTGTGCTGTTTAACTGTGTCTGTAGCTCATCTCTGTCTGACTTTGTGCTGTTTAACTGAGTCTGTAGCTCATCTCTGTTTGACCTCATGCTGTTAAACTGAGTCTGTAGTTCATCTCTGTTTGACCTCATGCTGTTAAACTGAGTCTGTAGCTCGTCTCTGTTTGTCTTCATGTTGTTATATTGTGTCTGTAGCTCAACCCTGATTGACCCCAGGATGTTAAACTGAGTCTGTAGTTCATTCTTTTCTCTCTGCAGGTTGCTGAGATTCCTCTTCAGGTCGTTCCTGTCTGTTGTCAAATCACTGTTGTTGGTCTGTAGCTGCTCTTTCTGTGTCTTTAGATGGTCACAGCCAGTCTGCAGTATCTCCTTGTCTGTCCTCAGTGAAGAGTAGTTCCTCTGTAACTCGTCTCGATCTTGTCTAATCGAGGTGTAGCTTTGACTGAGTTTCTTATCTGTGAATCATTCACACAGAACAAAGAGAGAATTAATTTGTAAATTTCTCAATGGTTTAAAAAATTAGAGCAGAGAAGAAAATGACTCACTGTGGACGATTTGTCCGATGTTTCCAGCCAACAGGAGGGCACACAGTAATCCCAGACACACGAAAGCACATCTGTAGGGAGCCTTTCTCCTCTGAATACCTACGATATCAAAGATCAAAGCTGAACAAGTTATAATTCAAGCATCTTTCCACACATTTCCATCAGACTATTTTTTTTTTATACAAGGTGATGATTTGACATGAATCAAATTACTAAGCTCATCAGACTTAAACCAATGATTTTAGCCCAACATAAAACAGTTATTCGATCAGTTGAAACAGTTTTATTAAGTTGGACCAACAGTTTGTTTTTACAGTGCAGTGTATTTTAAGTCAATACTTTTAGCATTGAAGTTGAACCTACTTAAACCTTTTATTTAGTTTATCATGACAAATCATCTGAGTGAAATCACTTCCTTCAGTTTTAAAGCAAAGCAGTTCTTTGCAAAAACTTCATTTTCATTTAGATTGAATTAAAAGTTGTAAACGGCCCACTCATAATTTTTTACTGAAACTCTACTGAGAAGGTTTGCTAACAAACAACTTCTGGGTTAACAGTGCAGATCAAAGGACAGGTTATTGTAAAAACACATGATTATTGCAACCATAAATGAGGAGTGTTTGAAGTAACACTGTGTGGTGTTATTTTTCATCAACACTGCAAAGTAACTCCCACAGTAGTATGGTTTAACACCAGCGTAGAGTTAGATAACACTTTACTCTGAACTGGCCTAACACTGAAAGTTTCACACCGGGGGATTTTCTGTGCGTGTTTATATGTATATATATATATATATATATATATATATATATATATGTATATATGTATATATGTGTGTATGTATACATATATATATATATTTAAAATTAGTAGTCGGACTTGATTAAAAAAAAAAATAATGGAATTAACCATAGCCATTTGTAATTAATTAATCGTAATTAATCACATTTTAATCACATCAATATTCAACATCAGAAGCAACACTTTTCAATTCAAACAGATTTTGGTAGAAGACTAAATCATCGAATATTCTCATACACTATTTTAAACAACAAAATCCTGTTTATTTTGGTTAGAAGATGTTTTTTTGTGGACAGATTAAAAAATAATCTAATTATTTACAGGATTTGTAATTAATTAATCTAATTAATCACATTTTAATCTGATAACTGCTTAAGGTCCCCACATAAAGAATTTGAATTCTAGGGCATTACAAAATTATAGTGCATGACTAATCAAATGAAAACATGAAAAAGAGAAGATTTGTAAATCCTTTTTTTTTTTCCAACTGGACAATATTAATTAAAATGTCAGTGTTCCCTGCCATTGACATTTGATTTCTGTTTACTGCGTCTATAAATGTAAATTATATTTTTTAGCGGAGGGAGGCGGGGTCTGGCGGAGCATGTCAATCAAAATCCTGCTCGTAAACTACTGTGGGTGACAGCGGTGCGCTCTTTGGACGAGAGCTCAGCTTGGATATGAGGAGAAATGTGAGATGACAGAGACACAGAGAGACGCTGCGAGTCAGAAAAGATCAGGCAGCTCACACTCCAACTGAGGATGTGTCGCGGTAGCTCAGAGAGAAAGAGCGGCGCCATTGTGAGAAAAGACGACGGAGATCATGGAGAGGATCAAAGGATGGAGCGCCCGAGATGAACACAATCAAAAAAGTTTGATATTTCTATTTTTTGGACCAAAAACAGGAAGAGAGACATAAAGAAGAGAGTCCACTCGCCTTAGGTAACTTTGTTGTTTACATGGTCATAGAAAACATTATTATTTTGGTCTTAAAAGATCATTCAAGATGCTGTGAAAATGGCTGGCAGCCCATGAGTTAATCTTGCGTTGATTTTTATAACGTGTTAATGTGTGGTGTAATTAATTAATCTAATTAACGCGTATTTTTGCATATTTGTATATCTTTTATCTCAACTTTTTCTATATTCTATCTGCATATTCATTATTGTCTTGTTAAGTGTTAGCACCAACACACCAAGTCAAATTCCTGGTATGTGCAAAAGTACTTGGCAAAAAAACTTGATTCTGATTCTTAAGCACTTTGAATTGCCTTGCTGAAATGTGTGCTATAAATAAACTTGCTTTGCCTTTGCTATTGATACAAATTGTTTTGATTAATGTTTGATAAATGTAGCAAAGCCACTGAGAAATACTGTCAAGCAACCTGATCCAAAGTCATAAAAAAAATCTATGAGCTGTATTTTGACAAAGTGAAGCATTTTTGAGTCTTTTTCTCTGAACATTCCTGAAGTTTAGTTTGTGTTGTCATCAGTTTGTTACCGTACCACTGCTCACAAGGCCTTCCTTCATGCCATCGTCCATCTCCATCAAATTCATCCTGATAGCAGTCTATCTGTTCCCAGAGAGGAAAAACAACCTTTAGACACACTCTCAAACCAACCACTACGATTCTACAGTTTCCTGTAACAGACTTCCTCACAGGTGTGGATCACATAATGGTTTTACCACAATCAACTGAAACTGAATTTGTATTTTTGAATGTGGGAAGTATAGAATAAATAAAAATAAAGTTGAATTTTCAAACAGGTTAAAGACAAATTCAAAGCAAATGAATCAAGTTTCAAAAGAGTGAAGTCAATTTTCAAGTTTCTGGTGGCACAAATCTCAGACGAATCTCATCATCATTAACCTCTTTCTAATAATAAAGCAGGAAAGTAAAGTTTGTCTGTTCACCTACAAAGACTTTGTAATGTAAAGCGGTCTGTCTGATAAAGTTATCCCAAACATGAACGATGTACTCACCGCTGATCCAAGGAGGCAGAAAGAAGTCACAGTGTGAGCTCAGTAACGTGAAGATGCTGCGTGGTATGGATCCAAACACAAAGAAAAGAAATGATCATGGATGGATTAAATGTGCAGAAACAGGATGCTCTTTTTGCTCATGTCATCATATCTATCATATCCCCTCTGGCTCCAGAACTTCTTCTTCTGTGGTTCCTCTTCCTTTCGACTGGTATTATGTAAACAGGATAATCCATACCGCAAATTCTGAAACGCTAACTCAGCAGTGATGATCGTCATAACGAGGAGTTGAGCAACTTTAACACAAAACTATCTGAACAACAAACATACTTCAGGCAGTGACCCAAACAGACCTCTGAGGACAGATTCTCCATTCTGTAAAACAGAGATTTCACAGGGTTTAATAGAAGCTCCTTGGGTGTGTCTCAAAGATCCAAAGATCCATCCTTGCTTCCTTCCTCCACTTGCGTCATTCACTTAGCCCCTCCCACCAGAGACGCATGGGAAAGATGTGAGGAAATGACGAGAGGAAACGAGAAGTTTCATTTTAGTGGTGTGTTTCAGTGATAACATGTGACCAAGTAAATATTCAACATGAAGATGCTGTGAGGAGGATCTGTTTTAATTGCACTCCCTCGCCACCTTCTGGCCCAGAGTCCCCGCACACTGTCCTAAATTACTTTTAGTGAAGCACATGGTTGTTTTGGAATTAAAAAGAGATTGAATTCAAACAAATTTTCTTAGTTCAAGACAACTTCTCACTGGAAACAACACTCCAAGGTAAGGTTTTTATCAGTACAGTTACGTAGCGCTACAGTTTGAAATGTGACATCAAGCAAATGTTGTAGCAGCTGGCTACATGTAGTGCTATCGGCAGCCCGGTGCTACAACGTATCCGTAGGCTAATGTGAGGAGTAAACACTGTCAGTTTGTACCGTAGTTTAGGCTATATTTACCCAACTCCAACACACCTGATTCAAATGATCAGCTCGTCATCAAGCTCTGCTAGAGCCTGAGAACGAGCCATTCATTTGAATCAGGTGTGCTGGAGTGGGGTAACATCTAAAACATGCAGGGCAGGGGGTCCTCCAGGACCAGGGTTGGGTAACACTGCACTAAGGTAAGACATTTGAACCACGAGTGAGGAGGGTACGCAGTGGATATAAGACCTTGCTGTACATTGATCTGCATCGTATGTTGCCTTGGTTAAAAGCAACGTGGCTGTCTGTGCACCACTGCATGGACCTGCTGTGTAATCTTAAAACACTACTGTAAAAATGGGCTGGGCCATATGGAGCACAGACCCCCAGGCCATGCCAGATTAGCACAGACCACAGGTCCACAGCAGTCCAGCACAAGCGGCCACTCCTTGTCTAACATGCACAAACAGCTGGTCCACACCCAGCGAGCACAAATGCCAGTCAGTGCCCATCGAGCACAGACCACAGGTCCGTGCCAGTTAAGCACAGACAGTAAAGCTGCGTTTCCACCAAGCAGTCTGGGTCGGTTCAGTACGGTTTGGGACGGTTTGGGACAGTTAAGTCTGATCCCGTTTGCGTTTCAACAGCAAACTGTGCCCTCTCGTAGTCTATTAAATCCAACAAAGAAGAAAACGCGACACAGTAAACAAAGAGCACAGATGGAAGACATGTAGCATTTCATCCTCTCTGTGATTTTCATGTAACTCTCTGTTACAAAGTGCAATCAAGCTTCATTTCAGAGAAGTCTGTGTGCCGCCAGGAGAAATGCAGCTGCTGTCGGGGTAAGTGATGATTCTTTTGACCAATCAACGGTCTGCAGTGTGTTGCTCCACCTTCTGAGAGCGGATCGGTTCAGTCTGGCACCCATACGAAAGGGTCCCAAAATAGTGGGACGGCTCGTCTCGGTTTTTAGGGATCCGTCCCGGGATGAGTCAGTGGAAACGCCGCTAAAAGCGCACCGTACCGGGACGAACCGTTCCGGGACGAACCGTTCCGCACTGCTTGATGGAAATTCGGCTTTAGCCCACACCCAACGAGCACAGACTGTAGGTCCACACCAGTCAAGTACTATTTCACTGAAAAGTAGGGTCTCATATGCGCTGACTTCACTCCTCACTCATGGTTTCAATGAGCTGCCACAACAAAAATTACTCCATAGTTTGTACCAATTAAACAAACAAAGGTTTACATAGTTATGTCCAGACAACACCTGGTGACAGCAAGTGGCTTGTCAGCTCATCAGGAACTTGCACCCTTCAAAATGATGCCCACATTATTCTCTGGCTCTGCTCTCTGATGAACAGGGCCTTTTGCACATTACTGCCACCTCCTGCTCTGGAGAGGTGTTGCAGATGAGATTCCTACTAAAACCAATCAGGTTGAGTTAACATAAAGCAAACTTGTAGTTTCAACAATTTTACACATCATGCTAAAGCAACATAACTTAATCATGTTTAATCACTAAACGTGAAATAATCTAGTAGAAGCTACATGTTTTTCATGTGTTGGTTGAACAAACACCCATGTTGATTTTTGGTGTCAGCTTAGCTTTTACCTAGAGCCTATCTGATTATGAACTGAAACTTTTTAATATAACCTGCTTTATTGTGTCTCAGAAAGATTTTATTTATTAGATTTCAGTGAATATAGAAATCCTGCTCCTCTTTACTAACCTCATGCTCATGAATCAAACTTTAGGAACTCTGAAGGAAATGCAACAAGTGTTTTACTCTGACTTAAATCATCTTCATAAAAAAGAGAATCAACAGTAATGAGATAAATAACCAATCACATATGAATGTGTTTGTTCTATATTTTATTTAACAATATGGGTTTTCATTGGATGATGAATCTGACCTTAAAAAGTTTTATAAACCTGGTGCTGATCCTCTGTTTTATTGATTTTCTGATATGTTGTTCTTCAAACTCACACCAAACCCTTTGTAATCCCAGCTTTATCACCTGTTTTCATGCTGTTGTGTTTCTGAAGTTTCATGTAGAAAAGTGGGAGCCGCTGCAGCGTCCAATCAGAGAGTAAGACAGATTCCTTGATAATTGCTCCTTCAATCAGACTCCTCAGGTTGTATGTTTTCTATCTTTCTCTGTTTCTGATCAAACAGTCCAGTAAAATCAGGCTCAGGATGTGTGTTTGCTATAAATGGATATCTATAGGGATCTTATTTTCACACATCCAGATGTTGTGACCTTTACACTCGTCATCGTTCCACTCTCCCCTCTGCACCATTTCTCCACAGTGCTGCTTTCCCTGGAAGTTGTTGGGCTGCCCACTCTCCCAGAACCTGATGATCAACATAAGAGAGAAATAAACAGACTTTCCTGCCTCCTGTCAGACATGATCCTGCTCTAAAACCTGAACAAAAGGAACATTCATTCATTCATTCTTTCATTCTTTCATCATCAGACCTCTAAAACAAAAGATGGGTCATTAATTTTATCTGGTTATCAGAGCTGGTTCAGTGAGGAATCTCTTACGCTGTGGTTACAGGGGTCCCATCCACCCACTTCCAAGTCCCCTCTTCAAAATCCCGGATCAGACCAATCCAGACGTTTTCTCCCAGAGCCACCAGCCCAGCCACAAAGGTCTGTTCTAAAAATACACAAAAGGATCTTACAAAGAAAGAAAGATGAAAAAATATTTAGCTTTTTTATCAATCATTACTTTTTATACTAATTTTCTTTGTTTTCCTCCTCTTTTTTGTTTGTCTTTTGATTCTTCTGTTTCTTTCTTTTTTTGCGTGCCCTGTTTGTTACAATTTACTTTGTATTTCTTAAATGACTTTTTTCATCTTTTGTCTTTCTTGCTTATTATTTTCCAATTAATGTTTTTTATGTTATGTTTTATTTTGTTTTGTTTTTAAATCTAAGATGCTCTTGTTTTGTTCGTTTTGTATTTTTTTCTCTCTCTAGCTTTCTTACCTTTCCATTGATTTTATTCTTATTTTATCTATTTTTTTCTTTGCTTCTTGTGGTCTTTTTTTGGACTTATCTTGGATTGTTCTGTTTCTTTCTTTCTTTCTTTCTTTCTTTCTTTCTTTCTTTCTTTCTTTCTTTCTTTCTTAATTTATTTTTCTTTCTTTCCCTTGTCCTTCTTGCTTATTATTATCTCTTTTTATCCTGGAAACTCTACTTTGTGTTTTTCTTTCCTTTTCTTTTTTTTTTTTAGTTTTTTACTTCCTTTTTTCTTATTTTTCTCTCTAAATCTATTTTCCCTTTGCTCTTTGCTTTGTTTTTTTGTTTGTTTGTTGTTGTTGTTGTTGATTTTTTGATTTTTGTTCCTTTTGTGGTCTCTTTTGTTTTGCCTTATCTTGTTTTTTTCTTTTCTTTTTTTTATCTCTGCTCTTCTCTTCTCTTCTCTTCTCTTCTCTTCTCTTCTCTTCTCTTCTCTTCTCTTCTCTTCTCTTCTCTTCTCTTCTTTCTTTCTTTCTTTCCGTTGTCATTCTTGCTTATTATTCTTGTTTTTTTTCCTGGAAACTCTTCTTTTTTTTGCTTTTGTTTTTGTCTTTCTTTTTTCTTTTTCAACGTTTGTCTCTTTTAATCTATTTTTTCCCTTTGCTCCTCAAAGTTTTTTGTTTGTTTGTTTGTTATTTTTTATTATTATTTTTTGCTTTTTGTGTTTTTGTTTCTTTTTTTGGTCCCTTTTGTTTTGTCTTATCTTGTTTTTTCTTTTCTAATTTTCTTTATATTTATTTTATTTTCTTTTTTCCTTTCCTTTCTTTCTTTCTTTCTTTCTTTCTTTCTTTCTTTCTTTCTTTCTTTCTTTCTTTCTTTCTTTCTTTCCAGCTAACCTTTTCCTCGCTGCTGTTGATGATGACCAGGTCCCCTCCCCTGGCCTTGCAGTCCAACCTGCTGTCGTTCCAGTTCCTCTTTAAACTGGACACGTAGTAACAGCTGCCGTTGAACTCCTTCCACTCCGGCCCACAGGGCCACTCTGATGGACCGACACAGAACATCACAAACACAGTACAAACTCATTTAACGTAGAGTCATTAAACCAAAGTCTTACCTTTGAATTTTTCAACCAGCCTGACCAACTGATCTTTAACTGCTGACAAAGTGCTGTAATTACTCAGTAACTGATCCTTTTCCATCTGCAGAGAGTTGAGGAGCGTTTGGAGCTGATCCTTTTCTTTCTGTAACTCGTCTCTGTTCATACTCAGGCTGATAAACTGTGTCTCTAACTGGTCTCGGTGTTGTCTCAGGGTGTTGTAGTTTTGCTGTAGCTGATCTTTTTCTGTCGTCAGGTTACTCAGTCTGGCCTCAAACTCAGAGCACCCAGCACTCATTGGGTCTTCTGTTGTTTGACAGCTGAATATGAAATCTGTGAATCATACAAACAGAGTGAAGAGAGAGTCTATAAATTTCTCAATGATTTTAAAAGGAAATAACTTACAGTAGAGGATTTGTCCGATGTTAGCAGCTAACAGGACGGCACACAGTAATCCCAGACACACAGAAACACGTCTGGAGGGAGCCTTTCTCCTCTGAATATCTACGATACCAAAGAAAACAACAATCAGACACAATTTCTCACAGACAGAGCTAAATGTTTTCCATACTCTCCAATGAAATTAAAGCAACCTGCTCCAAAGTTAAAATTCAAAAAGATCTATGGTCTGCATTTTGATAAAGGTGAGTTTTTTAGAGTCGTTTCCTCTCAACATTCCTGATTTTTAAATTGTGTTGTATTTCATGTTGATACCGTACCACTGGTCACAAGGCCTTCCTTCAGGCCGTCGTTGATCTCCATTGAATCCATCCTGATAACACACTGTAAGAAAAAAAAAGTTGAATAAAGCTACAGCTGCCAAACAATTTTTTTAAAATCAAAGTAAAACATCCTGATTCAAATTAAGTGCAAATACATCTACAGAAATTTTATTGACAGTTCTGTAGAAAAATACCTTCATTTAAAGGCCCCATATTCTGACGTTTAACATGGATCATTGATGTCTTCATGAAATGGTAGTAACATGCTTTGGTCCAAAAAGCCAATAAATCAAGCCCAGCAGCATTGTTTCCAGGCTCTCATAGCCCCTCTGTTCAGAACGCTCTGATTTAGTGGGCGTGGCCTTCATATGTAAATGAGCCACCGCTGATACCGCCCCGCTCTTCAGCGTCACTGAGAGCGGCGCCACGAGCTCCGAGTGCACAATGTTTAGAAAACAGAGAAGCTCGTTTACCGTAACATTACAGGCTAAAACAACAGGCTAACTGCAGCTAAAGTTAGCATCCTGAAGCTAACACAGAGACAGGGGGGACACTGAGGAAAAGCTCTTCCATCTGCTCCACAGCACACAGCATTTAAAATACTCACATTTCCAGGGTCCCAGGTTTGTTGGAGGATGGTTGGTAATGCGCCTGGATTCAGGACCAGTCTATTGGCTAGCCCTCTGTTGGACTGTCCAAAGTTGGAAAAGCAGTCGGCCGTGAAGTGACTAGCACACACATGCACAGTTTTACTGAGTGTAGCTGGAACATTTCCTTGATAAATGAACTCTAGACACTTAGTCTGTCTTCTTTCAAGATGGGAAGCTTGCGCATGGAACTATGTGGCTGTTTACAGCCAAAAACAGAGCAGTGAGGAGTGGGCGGGGAGGGGGTCCGGAGGTATCTGCTCCAGTGGACCAATCAGGTCAGACTTGCTCCTGATTGGTCAAAAAAGGGAATCTCTGGCGTTGGCAAATCCCCAAAATCCAAACAGCTGGTTTTAGGTCAGGATTTTACATTCACAAGCTCTACTAAGAACAGGTTTGGTCATTAAATATCACATTTTGTGGGCTGGGAGGAAAGAAAGCGACCCACAAATTTCATTAAAAGACTCAATTTAGTGATTTTTGCATAATATGGGACCTTTAAAACATTCTTCTTAAATTATTACGTAATGTTATTATGTAATGTAAGGATGTCTGTTTGCTAAAGTTAACCCAAACATGAACCATGTACTCACCGCTGATCCAAGGAGGCAGAAAGAAGTCGGAGTGTGAGCTCAGTAACGTGAAGATGCTGCGTGGTATCAATCCAAACACAAAGAAAAGAAATGATCATGGATGGATTAAATGTGCAGAAACAGGATGCTCTTTTTGCCCATGTCATCATATCTATCATATCCCCTCTGGCTCCAGAACTTCTTCTTCTGTGGTTTCTCTTCCTATTGACTGGT
Source organism: Halichoeres trimaculatus (assembly GCF_033239565.1). Classification (NCBI taxonomy): domain Eukaryota; kingdom Metazoa; phylum Chordata; class Actinopteri; order Labriformes; family Labridae; genus Halichoeres; species Halichoeres trimaculatus. Next base: position 36,395,743 of record NW_027437185.1, read on the forward strand.
ATTATGTAAACAGAATAAACAATACAGAAAATTTTGAAAAGCTAACTCTTTGGAAATTTTCGTTGGGTCTGCTGCTGAACTCTTTTTTTCTAATTTTCTGCACGCCTTAGCCCCTCCCAGCAGTTTAGCTCAGCTAGAGCCAGAACGCCTACCCAGAGGGAACGTACTGGATATGAGACCCTGCTGCAATGACTGTGTCAGCCCTTCTGTTTCAATGGTTAGCAACTATAATTAAAGAGTTTAACAAATAAAAATATGTTAATGATAGTAAACAAACTATTATTGTTATTGGATCATCTCTTTTAGGGTCAAAGTAACTGTTTGTGAATGATCTTAAAAATAAAGCACAATTTTACAGAACTTTTTGAACTAGGGTTGAAGAGGATGTCTGTAATCTTAAATGTGCTGAGAGGAGGATCTGTTTTATTGTGACTGCAGCGCCACCTTCTGGCCTGGAGTCTCACACACACTGTTGGGAAGATGTGACTTTTAACCAGGCGCATGTTTGTTTTGGGAACAAATTTTCTCTGTTCAAGTCAAATTTTTACCGGATACCATGCAACGCAACAAGGTAAGGTATTTGCCAGTACAGTAATGTAGCGCTACGGTTTGAAACGTGACATCAAGCAAACATAGTAGCCAGGTGTATGTAGCACTATCGGCAGCCCGGTGCTCCGACATATCTGAAGACTAATGATATGATGAGTAAACTTTGTCAGTTTGTACCGTAGTTTAGTAGCTGGCTATATTTAGCTTTATTTCTGTCCTACCAGAGCTCATCTACCAACTCCAACCTCACCAAGCAGAGCTAACGTAACCTCACTCTTCATTTTATTGATAGACTCTCAAGTTTGAACAGACCACTGCAGAATAACTGCTGACTGTGGGTTGGACTCAACATTAGCATGAACAGATTAGCCCTTTTAGACTTTAGCTCGTGCTCTATCTCTCTCCTGTTTATCTTTCTTCTGCTCTTCTGTCCTTTTTCTGTCTGACAGTTAGGCTCCAGTGTCCACCATCGCTACAAAATTAATCACAGAAATCGTTTTCAGCAAAGAAAAACACAGATCTCTCTTCCCTCTTCTAAACTTCATCAGCTGGTGTGGTGTTGTCATAGAGACTTGGACAGAAAGCTGAGAAGTAGCATTTAGGAATAACTTTATTGGTGCTGATAATCTTGTTTTAAAGTGTGGATTAGTATCAGACAGTTATCTAGAAGAGAGACTTTTTCAAGATGATATCCATTTTTTTTTTTTAAATTGACAATATTTCGTACCAGAATGTCCCACGCCGCTCAAAACACCCATCTTTGCATCTGATCATTTGCAAAATAACCGTGCTCAGAGGTCATCAGCCTCAGCTTGAACACAATGCTAGGATAAAATGCAGAAAAACAAGGCAGCAAGAAATATATTATGTCTCAACATTTTCAACAGAAATGTTTGTCATGTCGATGTGTGGCAGTTTGAGTCCGACCTCAGAGAGTGAAGACGTGTCAGTCAAGCCAGCTGTTGTGAGATGGTTTTAACTGATGTACAAAACAGCTGGACTGTCATTTGCTTAGCTCTCCCAGCAGTGACTTCCCAGTCAATAAATTACTTCACTGTCTTCATAGAAAGATTAAAACACAAAGTATTGTTCTGTATTTGAATAACATCTATGTTGAAATACCCAAACAGCTGATTGTGTCGAGATTCCTTCACGTTTCCAGAAAAGTGCTTTGTTTATAAGAGCATGAGCGTGCTGAGCTGAAGATATTTACATGCCTTGTTGCTTTTGAATGAGGTTAAATGGATTAGAGCTAAGTACCCTTACAGACTGTTGATTCAGTCTGGCACTGGTACAAGGTTTAAATATGTGCTTCATTCTGGGTGGCGGGTGTGCCTGGTCTGTTCGTTTGGGGGACATTTTAGAGGAGAAACCATACATCGCTCAAGAATTCCTTAAAATTAGCTTTTTTTTCAAGTTAATGCAAAAATGAGGTCTGAATTGTTGTAACAAGTAAAAAAAATCTGCCAAAGGAACAAGAGAAAAGTTTCTTGTATCAAGACATTATAGAATACATTTGAATAGAATAGAACTTTATTGTCATTGTAACAAGTACAACAAAATTGAAGTCACAGCAGGAATCAAGAAAACAAAAGTAAGAAAGTGTATAGAAAGTGCAAAAAGCTCCATAAGAAAATAGATGGTGACAGCTTGTCCATCATTGTCCAGTCAGCCAGCCTCCACCTCCACAGGGTCCAGAACTGAGCTTCTTCAGCAGTCTGTTCAGTCTCTGTCTCCTGGATCCTGTCTGCTCACAGCAGGTGAAGCTCTTCCATCTCTTGGTGTCTGCTGTTAGCTCTGTTAGCCATGTCTGTGAATAGCATGATGCTACTCTGCCTTCTGGTACTTCCTCTGTTGCTGGGTTAGTACGGCTAGCTTGTCCATCTTATTGGAGATAGATCTTATGTTCCCAATAACGATGGATGGAAGGACAGGTTGATGTCACCTCCTTCTCCTCACCTTGTGGGAAACATCTGGTCTAGCACCAGTTAGCAGTGACATGCTACAGGCTGCTAACAGCTGAGTTCACATGTAAACAATGTGGCCATGGTTACATGTAGGATCTCCAGACAAACACAGGAGGAAAATATAGTAAAAACATCACTGAGGACAAAACCAGTTTGGTGTGCACGACGAACAAATGAGCCATACAAAGTAAAGATCTGCTCCAAATACAAAGATGACGAAAAAGAGACGAAAAAATTACAAGAAACAGACAGAGAAGAGAGAGCTGCTGCAATGTTTCTCTTGTTCCATTGGCAGATTTTTTTTCACCTGTTAAAGCAATTCAGATCTCTTTTTTTTTTGTCTTTAAATAACTTGAAGCAAGACATTTTTCTGGACCGACCAGTTGAATGTGGCTCAGATCGAATATAATAAGACAATTTTTTTTACTAAAAATCAAACAAAAACACTTGATAAGATTTCAGTTTTTGCAGTGCGGGGCTGAATAACGCTTCTTAGCATGGCGTTGCCTCCCTCTTTTGGATTCCATAAAATAAACTTCAGATGAACTTTCATGGCTGTTTATGAAGGATACAGTGAAACAGTGGTATTTACACATTTAATGTCTTTGATTTTGTCTGTAAGAAGAAGTCAGTTTCATGTTTTATGGATCCGTCAGGTTCTGACACTTCATGGCAGCAGGAGGAGGCTCGGCCTGTAGCTGAGCTCAGTCACAGGGAGCAGATAAAAATTCAGCTGACAGAAAACATGGGTCTATTTTTAGTGTCCAGGCTGAATTTCCTAATCACCTCCTGGACTCCTGTATGAATAATGAATGATGACTTGTCATTGATATAATACCACAAAACCAAACCAGTCGGAGCAACCCAAACATGTCAGAGGCATCTCAATGTCCCTGAATCAGCCCCCTCTGACAGCTGACGGCTTTTTGTGACCTCACTGACCATTATCATGCAGTCATACACACCTCCTATCCAAGCTAAAGGAGGCGGTGAATGAGGAGGTGAAGCTGCTGAGTGTCTGATGGAGATAAGAGGAAATGACTGTGGCTGAAGGGCTCCATCCTTCAGCCTGTCACAGCTCACACCGCCCATATTAATCAGCCTCAGTAAGTCAGGATCTGATCTCAGACGGACACTTCAGGAAACAAGAGGAGAGGAGCGATCAACATCTCAGCATCCTGCTATCTCACACCAAACACACAGATGTGTGTGTGTGTGTACTTTTTCAAATGTTCCACTCAGATAATATCCCAGTTCAAACTGCAGAGCCTCTCTTACACGGCAGTCGGACCCACGTCTTAAAAATTAAAGAGAACACACTTTCAAATCATCAGAACAGTTCAAGTCCAAATTAAGAAAGTCAAATAAGTTGCAGCAGTGTCTTATATTAGGAATCACACGGCTGCAGTGAAATGATCTTTAACTTTTAGATTAATGGTTAAATAAATGACTCACTGCCTGGTCCATAACCATGGCTCAGTGACTGGACATAGCTTCAAAGTACGGTGGCCCTAAAATGCAACACACAACGAGTACAACAAAAAAAAGGAAAAAAAGAAAGAAAAAAAAAGAAACACAAAAAATCAGCATCAAATAAAATTAAAAGCATGCCAACAAAAGAAAGTAAATACATCAACAACAAAAAAAGCAGCAAAGAAAAAAAAAAAAGAAAAGAAAAAAAAAACGAGACAATAAAAAAATGAAACTGTGAAAACAAAAAAGTAAAAGTAAACACAACGAAAAACTACCAAAAACTGGACATAACTACAACCACATTAAAACAAGAAATAAACTGAACAACAAACATGACAGGAAACACAAAAAGAAAACAACAAAAAAGAAAAAAAAGAAACTTAAAAATAAAAAGAGAGAGAGAGATAGTGACAACATAAAAGGGAATGCAACATAAAAAAATGCAAATTAAAAAAAGAAAAAAAGGACAGGTGACAATACACAGAATACATGAAAGAAAAAAGAAAACAAGACAAAAGGAAAAAAAAGAAAATAAACAGAGACAGACCAAAATAGAAAACACACACACACAAAAAAAATTAAATAATAAAAAAAACAGGTGGCAATGTGAAAAAACAGAAAATAAAAAGGAAAAAAACAACAACACAGAAAATAAAGAAAATTTGACAACAGCAAAATCACACAATAAAATAGAAAAAAAAATACTTCAAAAATGGAAAAAAAAAATTAGAAAACACACAAAAAACACCACTAACAAAAAAATAAAATTAGAAAATAAAAAAAAAGACGGTGCAGGTTTTTATGAACTACTTCTTTGCCGATCACGTTTAATTCACCAATGACTCAGTTTTGCTCGTGCTGCTGGCACGGGAGATGTTACTTCGAGGAAAACTATTTGTCAGTTCCTAAATTCCAGTCATGTCAGATCATCAAACTTTTGCAGAAGTAGAGGTAGTGAAAGCCAAACAGTGAGGACACATTACGCAGCTGAAATACGACGAGCATGTTCCTCATTTGTGAGCAAAGATGATGAAACAGAAACTCAGAGGCATTTGGAGAAGTCAGGGAAATAACATGACGTGTAGATGTTGTTCCACCGATCATATTCGAAGCACATCAAGCCTTTTTCTCAACCTATCACATTAGCTCGTGACTTACAGGCGAATCACTCCAATCCAACCCCCCCACCACGAACCACCGCCTCTGTTTCAGTCACAACCTTGAGATGAGAGCGTACAGATCCTCAGGGAGGCACTGGAGGAGGGGTCGTTATCATTTTTGGCAGTCCTCCCATGTAAACCCAAAGGCCCTCCTCCATATTCATCAGGGGTGATTATGTGCTGACCTCCGCCTGCCGTTAATCCTGAGCTGATGTATGCCCAGCAGGCAGCCAGGCATCGTGGAGGGGGAGGCTGCAAAACCTGACACTGCACCCAATTAAGGGTCTTTGAGGTGAGGGGAAAATATGGCCTCGTTATCATTTGTACGATGGCCATGATGGATTTTATTTCTGTGCTGTTAAATAATGCTCCACTGGAGACCACGTACGTACAGAAACTGCAAAACCAAGCAGATTGAAACATGATGCTTTACATGAGGAATGAGCAAAGTGTAAAAATAGAGACGCTGAATAAGTAATGTTCAAGGTTCCTGAAGAAGAAGAAGAAGAAGAAGAAGAAGAAGAAGAAGAAGAAGAAGACGGAGAGAGGGGTTTGTAAACAGTATTAAGTCATGAAATAAATCAGGGATGAAAAAAAAGAGCTGAGTTCACAGAAATCGACACGTCATATTTTTATACCTCTACTAAAAATACATTTTGTATTTATGCTTCTGAAGTTATAAAACCCAACAGATGATTACAGTCAAATGAAGTCTAAGACAAAGCTTTTCAGTCAAACAGTGTGTGATAAAGTGCGGTACATGTTGTAAAATGGAATTCTGGGTAGTTTTGTGCTTTTATTCATCTACACTGTAAAAAAATCCCTGTTACCTTTAAACGCAGCACTGTAAAAAAAACCACTGTAAAATACTGACAACCCTGCTGCCAAGAGTTGCTTTTGTCAACCTCGTCAGCAAACCTTTATCACATGACGGAAACGAGAGGAAACGCAACGTAGATGATGGTCATGTGACAAGAACAATTTTATAGTATATAACGCAATGGTTTACAAAATAAAAACTATGCTAAAATATCTCTTCATTTTCGTTTTAAAGAAAAAAAAAAGGGGTTGGGGCTGAATGCTTAAAGATGCCAAAGTCTTGTTTTATTTCCTTAACTCAGACAAATAAAAATAGTTATATAAATAGTTAAATAAATAAAAATAAATAAATAAAATGAATAAATAAAATAAAAATAAATAAAAAATAAATAAAAATGAAAAATGAACAAATATAAATATAAATAAATAAATAAAAATGAAAAAATATAAATAAAAATGAAAAAATAAAATGAAAATAAATTAAAATAAAAAGGAATACATTTAAATATAAATGAATATATAAATAAATTAATAAATAAATAAATAAAAACAATTTCAAAAAAAGAATCTTTGAAATGAGGGAACATAGGCATGCTCCCAGCCTCTAAAGGGCTGGCCAATCAGGGGGAAGGGGGTTTGTGGAGCGGAGAGCCTTAAAGAAACAGCAGCTAAAATGAGAGGCTGAAATAACCCTTTTTCCGAAACACTAGTGTGAGAAGAATAGGAATTTAATTAAATAGGAATTTAAATAGGAATTTGCTGTAAATCATGAAAAACTACTACGGAGGCACCAGAGGGACAGAATAAATATTAAAAAAAAGCTCTTTATCCCCTCTTTAAAGAGATTAGAATAAAAGTTTGGAAGCAAGCAGATGCACCCCCACACTCCTCCTTTCAGGTCATTAGCATACTAGCTCATCATATCAAAACAGTTTTGTGTGAGCACTCAGCAAAAACCAGCCCAAGCCTTTTGAAATCGCTCTCCGTCAACTCTTCACAGGAACTCATTTCCCCGAGTGCTAAACTATTTGTGATTTGAACAAATTGATTGAATTTGGTTATTTCTGCAAACCGTCGTCAGTCAATGTTTCTCTGTGTGTCTATTTCTGCCGCTGACGCTGACAATGATCCACAGAAGCTGGCAACAAATTGGTGCCATGACTGTGACAACTGTCTCCAGTATCATCACAACGCCGACAAAATCAGATTGCAGGGGCTGAAGCGTTTGTCATGTCTCCTCTCAGTGTCACGCTGCTGTTGTTCTTCCTGTCCTGAAGACGGAACGTGGCGCAGCTTTTTGCGTCACATGTGAAGGAAAAGCAGCACATCTTTAGATGCAGTGTGAATATATAGCACAGATAGAGGCACAGATGGAGCTCATATAGAGAAACAGAAGAAAAGAAGGCTGGCAGATAAACAGATGTGTTGGTTTTCGTGTCACAGCTGGATCAGTTCTCTGCCGTTTGGACCGGCCACATTAATAAAAACACCAACACCCTGTGGGCTACGAAGATCCAATTTTGGAGCCGAAAGGAATCCTCACACCAGCGGGGGAGGGATCACTCTGTATCAAATTAACAGCACTATAATTCATTCACAATCCCAGAGCTACATTACAGCCTCAGTGCTTCGCCTTCCTGACAAGATCAATTATGGATATGTTTTCTTTTCCAGCATGTAATTAGTGGTGTAACCGTGGAAAGTACGACTTAAGTGTCTTATCTGTACATTGAAAATGTTCTTCAGGCTGTCACTCAAAGTACAAATACAGGTTGGTTTACCACCAGTGGCAGAAAAAAGGCCAAAGAAAACTTTCTACAGCCCTGCGTGACATTTAAAGCAGATGTGAAGCTGTCGTATTCTGCACAGAGAGCGTTCCAAGAGGGAAGCAAAGGTTAAACAAAGGATCTCTGCACGTGAACCAACTTATTAACCCTTAAAGACCCAGACCAAGGGTGTCCAACCTGTGGCTCTGGAGCCTCATGCAGCTCTTTGACTCCTTTGCAGTGGCTACTTGTAGCTTTACAGATATTATTGAAATGAAGAATTTTGTTTTTCTTACAGAGAGTATTGAAGATTAATCATGCATTAACATTTTGTTGAACTAAATCTTCATCCCATCTGTCAATAAAACCTGCCACCGCTCTACTTCACCTCCTACAACATCAACAGCCCACCAACTTACAGCCCTGGGAAGATAACTACATCTACAAAAATCTGGAAAAAAAACAGATTTTGATTCTGTGTGGATGGATTATTTTGACTGACAACGTGCTGGCTTAATAAACATGATTGATATGTGACAAGATGTTAGCAAACAACAAAAAATGATGAGCTGAGTGATATTATGCTATCAAATTCGGGTACTTTTCCAACCAAAAAAATGTTAAATTTATTGAATTTCTCACTTTATTGAATTTTAAATTTCAAAATTTTTGATCTTTTTTTTTTTTTTTTTTTTTTTTTGGTGGGGGGGGATTATTTTTGTGTACAAATTTTTTGCATTTTTTTTAATCTGGTTAAATTTTTCAGCATTGAAATTTCGAGGATTTTTTTTCAACTTTATTCTAAATAAAGAAGTCACATGAGCAATTTCATAAATTTTTGAATTCTTTGAGGGAGGGGTTTTTGGAATTTTTGTTATTTTGTTGACTATATATTTTTTTAATGTGGTTAAATTTTTTCAGCCTTACAATTTGGGGGATTTTTTTCAAATGTATTCAAAATAAAGAAGCCACATGTACAATTTCATAAATTCAAAAAACTTCTCATTGAGATAAAAATTTACTAGATTTTAACTATGTTAAAAACTTTATACACTCTATAGTCTTTATTGTGAAGGTAAAGTTGATTTTAATGTCTCCTGAATGACTTTAATCCAGGTGATCTGAAGCTAAATGGCTTCTTTGAATGTAAAGGTTGTAGACCCCTGACCTAGACCATTTAGAGGGTCTGGCCCTCCTGTATTTATTTTGTTTTTCTAACATGTTGAAGCAATCAACATCAAGTGCCTAACATCATTTGATCAAGAGAACCTTATCTTTCACTCTGCCTAATTCAAAGTCCTATTTGTACCTTTCTTTTTACAGTCTAATATTGGATAGAAAAACAGAGTGCTTTTAAAATGTGTAAAAACTTAGTCTTACTTTATTATTATTGTATTTTTTACTGTGAACTTAGTCAAACATGTCTGGAACATGACAGGGAGTTTCAGTTTTATGTTGGGCTTCCAAATGATTTTTGTCACCATCAAACTTTTCCTTCCCAACCTTTCCTTTGTGTAGCTTTTCCTTCTATTCAAATCTGTATATACATAAAAACGTGTTAGCATATATAAATTCAATTTTTCAGTGTCAGAAAAAAGCTAGAGATTGAAGCATGTAGGGGGCTCGACTGAAAATGAATTAACCTGCAACTAAAAAAGTAAAGAGAAGAAATTCACTCAGTTAAAATAATAAATTATTGAGACTTTGGTGCACAAGCCGTTCCAAAACAGTCATGTAGATGTTTACTTTTAAAAACCAAGTGAAAATTCATCCAAATCACAAAGTTTTAATTAAACCATGGCGTACTTGATGAATATCAAGCTAGTTTAAATTGTTCGTTGTTCAAAGGTGACACCACTGAAAGCAGTAGGGTGCGACTGATAGATTAATAGTGGGTTGTTTATTATTGATGTGCATTGGTTTTAGTGCTGACAGAATTTCCCCAGGGACAGTAGCTGCATTTCCGTTACACCTAGAATTGCGCAAAACCTTAATATCACAATAAAAAAAAAAACAATTTGGAAACACCAAAGCTTAAAAAAAAAAAAAAAAAAAAAAAACTCTTGGGTTTCAGTAAAAAGTTTTGAAGCTTTCACGAGGTGCTTTTTTTGCACCTGCTGCACTCATTGAAGAATACACAAGTGTTTTGTATGCATTAGTATTTGAATCTAAAAAAATGTGATTTTTATCTCACATGCCCCTGCTCCAAAAAATAAAGCTGACAAACAAACCCATCATTTCCTGGGATTGTCCAGTCCCAGCATGCAAATCACTTCTTATTAAAGCTCAGTAACATTTTTTATTTACCCAATGTGACCCATCAGCCGCTCCCCGCCCCGTCCCAGCCGTTGACACCAGAACCAGGATTAAATTGCCAGTTTGAAGACACTAAACAACTCAATTAAAACTGCCGGGCTCCATCAGCGAAGCGAGAACAGAATTCAAGCTGCTGATTTTCAGCAGGCAGATCCCGTCTGGTGTGTCGATGTGTATTCCAGCTTCGAGTGCAATGGTTAAGCACCTGTCGAGTTTAATCAGTGAGTAAGGAGTGAGTTACAAGAGCAAAGCGGGTCTGTCCTCTGAAGAATGGAGCTCTTTGGAGAAACAGCGTATGCTTCACATGCAGATCTATCCGTTTGTTTTACAGCGACCTGTATTTCACAGTTAAATTCTTAATATTCTGTCATTACTGTGAAAAAATGTATCATTCCAACTCCTCTTCAAGCTTATATCTCAAAAATATGTGGTCCTGTTGGAAACATTCAGTTGTAAGAGAGATAAGAGACTCATAAGACTTCAGCATCGTGTTTGGGAAGAGTTCAAGTTCAACAAGCAAGTGTTTGAAGCTACGTCTCATGGATGCTAACAATGCAAAGAGTTTATAATAAAGGAGCATTAATTAATCCTATTGTTTGATGTAACAGTCATGATGGATGGGAGAGGCTGACCTCAAAGTGTATGTACAAGGAAGAAAAAAAATCACACGATACCAGGAAAACAATCTGAATGTCAGTTTCTGTTTGACTGACAGCTTCATCGACACATTCATGGAAATGAAATCTGGGCTCCCACTTGTTTGTGCAGAACTGTGTTCAGAGTGTATTACTTTAGAACAGTGTTTCTCAATTGTGGTCCTGGGGCCCCCCTGCCCTGCATGTTTTAGATGTTACCCGAATCCAGCACACCTGATTCAAATGAATGGCTCGTTATCAGGCTTGAGCAGAGCTTGATGACGAGCTGATGACGTCCTGGGGCCCCAGGACTGCAATTGAGAAACACTGCTTTAGAACAAAACATCCATTTGAACTGATCATAAAATTGTTCAACGTTACTAGCATTTACTCTGTGGACATTAATTTTTGTTTCATTTTCTTTCAAGTCCCAGCATCTTCAGTCACCTGTGTTGTGGCCTTATTAACAGCTCTTTTGCGAGAAGTGAGCAAACTTAAGAGACCTTGCCTGAGTTTGCTGGAGAGAGAAAGAAATGCGTGAGAGTCATGGTTATCTTTTGTACGGAGGTGCAAGTCTCCCATGAGACCAACAAAAATTGCCTTGGCTGACTGTATCTGGTTAGCTGCCTGTCTGTGAAGAGGCCCATGGAGTTGGAACTTGTGAAATTTTCCTTTGGTACAGAGTTGCAAGTCTCCCATGAGACCAACAAAAATTGAATTGAAATTGAAATATAGTTTTTGAAACATTTATAGGGCACATTTACCCACATTTCTTCTTGAATTCTACTTGCTTCCCATACATTTTTTAAATTATTATTTGTGATTGAAAGTACCAGCATTCTTGGCACTGACTGGCTTTGCTAAAATGTTTTCTGAACTATCCAAGTGTATAAATTGCTGTCTGTCTGTCTCTGAAGGGACTATCAGGTCAAAGTTGTAAAATCTTCCTTTGGTACAGAGATGCAAGTCTCCTATGAGACCAGCAAAAATTGCCTTGGCTGACTGTATCACAAGTCATCCAGGCGGGGTATTGGGTAAAGTTTTCAACTAGCAATGATCACGTCTCAGTTGGACTTCTTAGACTATGATAATGCCTCTGCGCAAGCATGCAGTCCTCCAGCACCAGAGGCATCTGGACATGGCCCAACACTCTCTTCACATGTGGTTCACTCTCTGAGAAGCTCTGGTCCTAAAGTTGTTCCAGGACAACGACACATCTATGGAGTGTGTTCTTAGGTACAAGGCCACCCCTTAGCATATCAATGTCAATCACTCTCTGTGATGCTCTGGTCCTAAAGTTGTTCCAGGACAACATTGTGTCTTTGGTTTGATGTCTGAAGTTCAAAACTGCCTTATCTTGACATATTAATCTGAGCCAGAGAAATTCATTCAAAGCTTCTTTCAGTAAATGTAGGATTAAAGTAAAGAGGCCTAAGTTTGCATGGTAATCCTCAAGTGTTGGTTAACTAAAAAGGAAAAAAAAACATTTACATGTATAGTTTGTGAAATAATTACAGGAAAACTGCAACAACATTCTTCTTAAATGCTCCTTTTTGATATTAACCTTATTAAGAATTTGATGATTAGAAGTGCCAGCATTCAATGAGGCACTCAGCAGCTTTTTCAAACACTTTGTGAGCAATTTAGTTTAAGGTTTGCTGCCTGTCTGTGAAGAGGCCCATGGAGTTGGAACTTGTGAAATTTGCCTTTTAACACAGCGTCAAGTCTCCCATGAGACCAACAAAAATTGCCTTGGCTGACTGTATCTCAAGTCATCCAGGCGGGGTATTGGGTAAAGTTTTCAACTAGCAATGATCACATCTCAGTTGGACTTCATAGACTATGATATTGCCTCTGCGCAAGCATGCAGTCCTCCACCACCAGAGGCATCTGGACATGACCCAACACTCCCTTCACATGTGGTTCACTCTCTGAGAAGCTCTGGTCTGAACACTGTTTCAGGACAACGACATGTCTATGGAGTGTGTTATTAGGTACATGGCCACCCCTTAGCATATCAATGTCAATCACTCTCTGTGAAGCTCTGGTCCTAAAGTTGTTCCAGGACAATGTCATGTCTTTTGTTTGACTTCTGAAGTACAAAACTGCCTTTCCTTGACATATTAATCTGAGCCAGTGAACTTTATTTGAAGCTTCTTTCAGTAAATGTAGGATTAAAGTAAAGAGGCCTAAGTTTGCATGGTAAACCTCAAGTGTTGGTTAACTAAAAAGGAAAAAAAAACATTTACATGTATAGTTTGTGAAACAATTACAGGAAAACTGCAACAACATTCTTCTTAAATGCTCCTTTTTGATATTAACCTTATTAAGAATTTGATGGTTAGAAGTGCCAGCATTCAATGAGGCACTCAGCGGCTTTTTCAAACATTTTGTGAGCAATTTAGTTTAAGGTTAGCTGCCTGTCTGTGAAGAGGCCCATGGAGTTGGAACTTGTGAAATTTGCCTTTGTACACAGCGTCAAGTCTCCCATGAGACCAACAAAAATTGCCTTGGCTGACTGTATCTCAAGTCATCCAGGCGGGGTATTGGGTAAAGTTTTCAATAGCAACGATCACGTCTCAGTTGGACTTCATAGACTATGATATTGCCTCTGCGCAAGCATGCAGTCCTCCACCACCAGAGGCATCTGGACATGACCCAACACTCCCTTCATATGTGGTTCACTCTCTGAGAAGGTCTGGTCTGAACACTGTTCCAGGACAATGTCATGTCTATGGTGTGTGTTCTTAAGTACATGGCCAGCCCTTTGCATATTAATCTGAGACAAAGTACTTTATTAAAAGCTTATATCAATAAGTGTAGGATTAAAATAAAGAAGCCTAGATTCGCAAGGTTATCCTTACGTTTTGGTTGCCTTAACAGGACACAAATCATGGAAATATAGTTTTTGAAACATTTATAGGGCACATTTACCCACACTTCTTCTTGAATTCTACTTGCTTCCCATACATTTTTTAAATTATTATTTGTGATTGAAAGTACCAGCATTCTTGGCACTGACTGGCTTTGCTAAAATGTTTTCTGAACTATCCAAGTGTATAAATTGCTGTCTGTCTGTCTCTGAAGGGACTATCAGGTCAAAGTTGTAAAATCTTCCTTTGGTACAGAGATGCAAGTCTCCTATGAGACCAGCAAAAATTGCCTTGGCCGACTGTATCTCAAGTCATCCAGGCGGGGTATTGGGTAAAGTTTTCAACTAGCAATAATCACGTCTCAGTTGGACTTCATAGACTATGATATTGCCTCTGCGCAAGCATGCAGTCCTCCAGCACCAGAGGCATCTGCACATGGCCCAACACTCCCTTCACATGGGGTTCACTCTCTGAGAAGCTCTGGTCCTAAAGTTGTTTCAGGACAACAACATGTCTATGGAGTGTGTTCTTAAGTACAAGGCCAACTGTTTGCATATCAATGTGAGCTTCATCAATTCATTTAAAGCTTAGTTTCTATTAATGCTAGGTTTAAATTAAGTAGATTAGTTTGACATGGTTATGGTTTCCTTAACAGGAAACAGATCAGGGGAATAAAGTTTTGAAAACACTCAAAAGGCAACAGCAAAAACATTTCTTCTTGAAATTCTGCTTGTTTTGATTTATATCCTTTAAATATTATACAGTTTTAGGTGCCAAAATTCCTTCAGGCACCAAGTGTCTTTTCTACGTTCTCTTTGAAAATCTGATCATATGTGTTGATCCCTGTCCATCAAATGGGCTTTGATGCGTGAAATTATCATGTTTCTCTTGGTACAGAGTGTCAAGTCTCCCATGAGACCAACAAAAATTGCCTTGGCTGACTGTATCTCAAGTCATCCAGGCGGGGTATTGGGTAAAGTTTTCAACTAGCAATGATCACGTCTCAGTTGGACTTCATAGACTATGATATTGCCTCTGCGCAAGCATGCAGTCCTCCACCACCAGAGGCATCTGGACATGGCCCAACACTCCCTTCATATGTGGTTCACTCTCTGAGAAGCTCTGGTCTTCAAGTTGTTGCAGGACAACAACATGTCTATGGAGTGTGTTCTTAAGTACAAGGCCAGCCTTTTTGCATATCAATCTAAGCAAAGGAACTACATTTACAACTGATTTTAGTAAGTGTGTGATTTAAATACAGGAGCTTAGCTTTTCTTGGTTATACTAAAGTTTTGGTTACCTTAACAGAAAAATTTCATAGAAATTGGTTTTGAAACATTAACACAGCAACTGTCAAACATTTCTATTACAATTCTGGCCTTTAAAACATTTTTTATTGACGGGTGGGTTGAAGTACCTGCATTCCTTAAGTAACCACGCAGCTTTTCTGCAAACTTTTTAGAAAGTCTGTGAATATAGGTGCCTTTCTTCCTGTGGGCTGCCCTGTCTAGCATGAAGTCATGAAACTTTCCTTTGGTACTGTGTTGTAAGTCTCCCATGAGACCAACAAAAATTGCCTTGGCTGACTGTATCTCAAGTCATCCAGGCAGGGTATTGGGTAAAGTTTTCAACTAGCAATGATCACGTCTCAGTTGGACTTCATAGACTATGATATTGCCTCTGCGCAAGCATGCAGTCCTCCACCACCAGAGGCATCTGGACATGGCCCAACACTCCCTTCATATGTGGTTCACTCTCTGTGAAGCTCTGGTCCTAAAGATGTTCCAGGACAACATCATGACTTTTGTTTGACTTCTGAAGTACAAAACTGCCTTTCCTTGACATATTAATCTGAGCCAGTGAACTTCATTTGATGCTTTTTTCAGTTAGTGTAGGACTAAAGTAAAGAAGCTTAAGTTTGCCTGGTAATCCTAAAGTTTTGGTTAACTAAAAAAGGAAAAAATCATATATATGTATAGTTTGTGAATCATTAACACGGAAACTGCAACAACATTCTTCTTAAATGCTCCTTTTTGATATAAACCTTATTAAGAATTTGATGGTTAGAAGTGCTAGCATTCCAAGAGGCCCTGGGCAGCTTTTTCAAAAAATTTTAGAGCATTTAAGTTTAAAAAAAGCTGCCTGTCTGTAAGGGAGCACCTGAAGATGGAACTTGCAAAATTGCCTTTGTACAGTGGTGCAAGTCTCCCATGAGACCAACAAAAATTGCCTTGGCTGACTGTATGTCAAGTCATCCAGGCGGGGTATTGGGTAAAGTTTTCAATAGCAATGATCACGTCTCAGTTGGACTTCATAGACTATGATATTGCCTCTGCGCAAGCATGCAGTTCTCCACCACCAGAGGCATCTGGACATGGCCCAACACTCCCTTCACATGTGGTTCACTCTCTGAGAAGCTCTGGTCCTAAAGTTGTTTCAGGACAACGACATGTCTATGGAGTGTGTTCTTAAGTACAAGGCCAGCCTTTTGCATATCAATCATAGCAAAGGAACTACATTTACAACTGATTTTAGTAAGTGTGTGATTTAAATACAGGAGCTTAGCTTTTATTGGTTATACTAAAGTTTTTGTTCCTTAACAGAAAATTTTCATAGAAATTGGTTTTGAAACATTAACTAAGCAACTGTCATACATTTCTATTACAATTTGCTTGCCTGTTAAACATTTTTTATTGATGGGTGGTTTGAAGTTCCTGCATTCCATTAGTATCCGAGCGCTTTCTTACAAACTTTGTAGAATATCTGTGAATATAGGTGGCTTCCTTCCTGTGGGGTGCCTTTTCTGGCATGAAGTCATGAAACTTTCCTTTGGTACAGAGTTGCAAGTCTCCCATGAGACCAACAAAAATTGCCTTGGCTGACTGTTTCTCAAGTCATCCAGGCGGGGTATTGGGTAAAGTTTTCAACTAGCAATGATCACGTCTCAGTTGGACTTCATAGACTATGATATTGCCTCTGCGCAAGCATGCAGTCCTCCACCACCAGAGGCATCTGGACATGGCCCAACACTCCCTTCACATGTGGTTCACTCTCTGAGAAGCTCCGGTCCTCAAGTTGTTTCAGGACAACAACATGTTTATGGAGTGTGTTCTTAGGTACAATGCTGAGCCCATTGCATATCAAAGTGAGC
This sequence comes from Halichoeres trimaculatus, assembly GCF_033239565.1. Taxonomy (NCBI): domain Eukaryota; kingdom Metazoa; phylum Chordata; class Actinopteri; order Labriformes; family Labridae; genus Halichoeres; species Halichoeres trimaculatus. Next base: position 36,412,452 of record NW_027437185.1, read on the forward strand.
TTCATCAATTCATTTAAAGCTTGGTTTCTGTTAATGCTAGGTTTAAATTAAGTAGATAAGTTTGACATGGTTATGGTGAGGTTTTGGTTTCCTTAACAGGAAACAGATCAGGGGAATAAATTTGAAAACACTCAAAATTCAAAAGCGAAAACATTTCTTCTTGAAATTCTGCTTGTTTTAATTTATATCCTTTAAATATTGTACAGTTTTAGGTGCCAAAATTTCTAAGGCTCCAAGTGGCGTTTCTACGTTCTCTTTGAAAATCTGAACAGATGTGTGGACCCCTGTCCATTAAAATGGGCTTCGATATATGAAATTATCATGTTTCTCTTGGTACAGAATTGCAAGTCTCCCATGAGACCAACAAAAATTGCCTTGGCTGACTGTATCTCAAGTCATCCAGGCAGGGTATTGGGTAAAGTTTTCAACTAGCAATGATCACGTCTCAGTTGGACTTCATAGACTATGATATTGCCTCTGCGCAAGCATGCAGTCCTCCACCACCAGAGGCAGCTGGACATGGCCCAACACTCCCTTCACATGTGGTTCACTCTCTGAGAAGCTCTGGTCCTAAAGTTGTTTCAGGACAACGACATGTCTGTGGAGTTTGTTCTTAAGTACAAAACTGCCTTTCCTTGACATATTAATTTGAGCCAGAGAACTTTATTTAAAGCTTCTTTCAGTAAGTGTAGGATTAAAGTAAAGATGCTTCACTTTGTGTGGTAATCCTAAAGTTTTGGTTAACTAAAAAGGAAAAAAATCATATATTTGTATAGTTTGTGAAACATTAACAAAAACACTGCAACAACATTTCTTCTTAAACGCTCCTTTTTGAAATTAACCTTATTTAGTATTTGATGGTTTGAAGTGCCAGCATGCAATGAGGCACTTGGTTGCTTTTTAAAAAATTCTGTGAGCATTTTAGTTTAAGGTTAGCTGATTGTCTGTGAAGAGGCCCATGAAGTTGGAACTTGTGAAACTTTCCTTTGGTACAGAGTTGCAAGTCTCCCATGAGACCAACAAAAATTGCCTTGGCTGACTGTATCTCAAGTCATCCAGGCGGGGTATTGGGTAAAGTTTTCAACTAGCAATGATCACGTCTCAGTTGGACTTCATAGACTATGATATTGCCTCTGCGCAAGCATGCAGTTCTCCACCACCAGAGGCATCTGGACATGGCCCAACACTCCCTTCATATGTGGTTCACTCTCTGAGAAGCTCTGGTCCTAAAGTTGTTTCAGGACAACAACATGTCTAAGGAGTGTGTTCTTGAATACAAGGCCAGCTGTTTGCATATCAATCCAAGCAAAGGAACTACATTTACAACTGATTTTAGTAAGTGTGTGATTTAAATACAGGAGCTTAGCTTTTATTGGTTATACTAAAGTTTTTGTTCCTTAACAGAAAATTTTCATAGAAATTGGTTTTGAAACATTAACTAAGCAACTGTCATACATTTCTATTACAATTTGCTTGCCTGTTAAACATTTTTTATTGATGGGTGGTTTGAAGTTCCTGCATTCCATTAGTATCCGAGCAGCTTTCTTACAAACTTTGTAGAATATCTGTGAATATAGGTGGCTTCCTTCCTGTGGGGTGCCCTTTCTGGCATGAAGTCATGAAACTTTCCTTTGGTACAGAGTTGCAAGTCTCCCATGAGACCAACAAAAATTGCCTTGGCTGACTGTATCTCAAGTCATCCAGGCGGGGTATTGGGTAAAGTTTTCAACTAGCAATGATCACGTCTCAGTTGGACTTCATAGACTATGATATTGCCTCTGCGCAAGCATGCAGTCCTCCACCACCAGAGGCATCTGGACATGGCCCAACACTCCCTTCACATGGGGTTCACTCTCTGAGAAGCTCTGGTCCCAAAGTTGTTCCAGGACAACAACTTGTCATGGAGTGTGTTCTTAGGTACAAGGCCACCCCATTGCATATCAAAGTGAGCTTCATCAATTCATTTAAAGCTTAGTTTCTGTTAATGCTAGGTTTAAATTAAGTAGATTAGTTTGACATGGTTATGGTTATCTTAACAGGAAACAAATCAGGGGAATAAAGTATTGAAAACACTCAAAAGGCAACAGCAAAAACATTTCTTCTTGAAATTCTGCTTGTTTGATTTATATCCTTTAAATATTATACAGTTTTAGGTGCCAGAATTCATTTAGGCACCAAGTGGCTTTTCCATGTTCTCTTTGAAAATCTGAACATATGTGTGGATGCCTGTTCTTTAAATGGGATTTGATATGTGAAATTATCATGTGTCTCTTTGTACTGAGGTGCAAGTCTCCCATGAGACCAACAAAAATTGCCTAGGCTGACTGTATCTCAAGTCATCCACGCGGAGTATTGGGTTAAGTTTTCAACTAGCAATGATCACATCTCAGTTGGACTTCATAGACTATGATATTGCCTCTGCGTAAGCATGCAGGCCTCCACCACCAGAGGCATTTGCACATGGCCCAACACTCCCTTCACATGGGGTTCACTCTCTGAGAAGCTCTGGTCCTAAAGTTGTTTCAGGACAACAACATGTCTAAGGAGTGTGTTCTTGAATACAAGGCCAGCTGTTTGCATATCAATCCAAGCAAAGGAACTACATTTACAACTGATTTTAGTAAGTGTGTGATTTAAATACAGGAGCTTAGCTTTTCTTGGTTATACTAAAGTTTTTGTTCCTTAACAGAAAATTTTCATAGAAATTGGTTTTGAAACATTAACACAGCAACTGTCATACATTTCTATTCCAATTCTGCTGGCCTTTTAAACAATTTTTATTGATGGTGGTTTGAAGGACCTGCATTCCATTAGTAACCAAGCAGCTTTCTTTCTAACTTTTTAGAAGATCTGTGAATATAGGTGGCTTCCTTCCTGTGGGGTGCCCTTTGTAGCATGAGGTCATGAAATGTTTCTTTTGGTACAGAGTTGCAAGTCTCCCATGAGACCAACAAAAATTGCCTTGGCTGACTGTATCTCAAGTCATCCAGGCGGGGTATTGGGTAAAGTTTTCAACTAGCAATGATCACGTCTCAGTTGGACTTCATAGACTATGATATTGCCTCTGCGCAAGCATGCAGTCCTCCACCACCAGAGGCATCTGCACATGGCCCAACACTCCCTTCACATGGGGTTCACTCTCTGAGAAGCTCTGGTCCTAAAGTTGTTCCAGGACAACAACTTGTCTATGGAGTGTGTTCTTAAGTACAAGGCCACCCCATTGCATATCAAAGTGAGCTTCATCAATTCATTTAAAGCTTAGTTTCTGTTAATGCTAGGTTTAAATTAAGTAGATTAGTTTGACATGGTTATGGTTATCTTAACAGGAAACCGATCAGGGGAATAAAGTATTGAAAACACTCAAAAGGCAACAGCAAAAACATTTCTTCTTGAAATTCTGCTTGTTTGATTTATATCCTTTAAATATTATACAGTTTTAGGTGCCAGAATTCATTTAGGCACCAAGTGGCTTTTCCATGTTCTCTTTGAAAATCTGAACATATGTGTGGATGCCTGTTCTTTAAATGGGATTTGATATGTGAAATTATCATGTTTCTCTTGGTACAGTATTGCAAGTCTCCCATGAGACCAACAAAAATTGCCTTGGCTGACTGTATCTCAAGTCATCCAGGCGGGGTATTGGGTAAAGTTTTCAACTAGCAATGATCACGTCTCAGTTGGACTTCATAGACTATGATATTGCCTCTGCGCAAGCATGCAGTTCTCCACCACCAGAGGCATCTGGACATGGCCCAACACTCTCCTCACATGTGGTTCACTCTCTGAGAAGCTCTGGTCCTAAAGATGTTACAGGACAACAACATGTCTAAGGAGTGTGTTCTTAAGTACAAGGCCAGCCTTTTGCATATCAATCTAAGCAAAGGAACTACATTTACAACTGATTTTAGTAAGTGTGTGATTCAAATACAGGAGCTTAGCTTTTATTGGTTATACTAAAGTTTTTGTTCCTTAACAGAAAATTTTCATAGAAATTGGTTTTGAAACATTAAAACAGCAACTGTCATACATTTCTATTCCAATTCTGCTGGCCTTTTAAACATTTTTTATTGATGGTGGTTTGAAGGACCTGCATTCCATTAGTAACCAAGCAGCTTTTCTTACAAACATTTTAGAAGATCTGTGAATATAGGTGACTTCCTTCCTGTGGGGTGCCCTTTGTAGCATGAGGTCATGAAATGTTTCTCTTGGTACAGAGTCTCAAGTCTCCCATGAGACCAACAAAAATTGCCTTGGCTGACTGTATCTCAAGTCATCCAGGCGGGGTATTGGGTAAAGTTTTCAACTAGCAATGATCACGTCTCAGTTGGACTTCATAGACTATGATATTGCCTCTGCGCAAGCATGCAGTCCTCCACCACCAGAGGCATCTGCACATGGCCCAACACTCCCTTCACATGGGGTTCACTCTCTGAGAAGCTCTGGTCCTAAAGTTGTTCCAGGACAACAACTTGTCATGGAGTGTGTTCTTAGGTACAAGGCCACCCCATTGCATATCAAAGTGAGCTTCATCAATTCATTTAAAGCTTAGTTTCTGTTAATGCTAGGTTTAAATTAAGTAGATTAGTTTGACATGGTTATGGTTATCTTAACAGGAAACCGATCAGGGGAATAAAGTATTGAAAACACTCAAAAGGCAACAGCAAAAACATTTCTTCTTGAAATTCTGCTTGTTTGATTTATATCCTTTAAATATTATACAGTTTTAGGTGCCAGAATTCATTTAGGCACCAAGTGGCTTTTCCATGTTCTCTTTGAAAATCTGAACATATGTGTGGATGCCTGTTCTTTAAATGGGATTTGATATGTGAAATTATCATGTGTCTCTTTGTACTGAGGTGCAAGTCTCCCATGAGACCAACAAAAATTGCCTAGGCTGACTGTATCTCAAGTCATCCACGCGGAGTATTGGGTTAAGTTTTCAACTAGCAATGATCACGTCTCAGTTGGACTTCATAGACTATGATATTGCCTCTGCGTAAGCATGCAGGCCTCCACCACCAGAGGCATCTGCACATGGCCCAACACTCCCTTCACATGGGGTTCACTCTCTGAGAAGCTCTGGTCCTAAAGTTGTTTCAGGACAACAACATGTCTAAGGAGTGTGTTCTTGAATACAAGGCCAGCTGTTTGCATATCAATCCAAGCAAAGGAACTACATTTACAACTGATTTTAGTAAGTGTGTGATTTAAATACAGGAGCTAAGTTTTTTTTGGTTATACTAAAGTTTTGGTTACCTTAACAGAAAAAGTTCAAAGAAATTGGTTTTGAAACATTAACACAGCAACTGTCAGACATTTCTATTACAATTCTGCTGGCCTTTTAAACAATTTTTATTGATGGTGGTTTGAAGGACCTGCATTCCATTAGTAACCAAGCAGCTTTCTTTCTAACTTTTTAGAAGATCTGTGAATATAGGTGGCTTCCTTCCTGTGGGGTGCCCTTTGTAGCATGAGGTCATGAAATGTTTCTTTTGGTACAGAGTTGCAAGTCTCCCATGAGACCAACAAAAATTGCCTTGGCTGACTGTATCTCAAGTCATCCAGGCGGGGTATTGGGTAAAGTTTTCAACTAGCAATGATCACGTCTCAGTTGGACTTCATAGACTATGATATTGCCTCTGCGCAAGCATGCAGTCCTCCACCACCAGAGGCATCTGCACATGGCCCAACACTCCCTTCACATGGGGTTCACTCTCTGAGAAGCTCTGGTCCCAAAGTTGTTCCAGGACAACAACTTGTCATGGAGTGTGTTCTTAGGTACAAGGCCACCCCATTGCATATCAAAGTGAGCTTCATCAATTCATTTAAAGCTTAGTTTCTGTTAATGCTAGGTTTAAATTAAGTAGATTAGTTTGACATGGTTATGGTTATCTTAACAGGAAACAGATCAGGGGAATAAAGTATTGAAAACACTCAAAAGGCAACAGCAAAAACATTTCTTCTTGAAATTCTGCTTGTTTGATTTATATCCTTTAAATATTATACAGTTTTAGGTGCCAGAATTCATTTAGGCACCAAGTGGCTTTTCCATGTTCTCTTTGAAAATCTGAACATATGTGTGGATGCCTGTTCTTTAAATGGGATTTGATATGTGAAATTATCATGTTTCTCTTGGTACAGTATTGCAAGTCTCCCATGAGACCAACAAAAATTGCCTTGACTGACTGTATCTCAAGTCATCCAGGCGGGGTATTGGGTAAAGTTTTCAACTAGCAATGATCACGTCTCAGTTGGACTTCATAGACTATGATATTGCCTCTGCGCAAGCATGCAGTCCTCCACCACCAGAGGCATCTGCACATGGCCCAACACTCCCTTCACATGGGGTTCACTCTCTGAGAAGCTCTGGTCCTAAAGTTGTTTCAGGACAACAACATGTCTAAGGAGTGTGTTCTTAAGTACAAGGCCAGCTGTTTGCATATCAATGTGAGCTTCATCAATTCATTTAAAGCTTAGTTTCTGTTAATGCTAGGTTTAAATCAAGTAGATTAGTTTGACATGGTTATGGTGAGGTTTTGGTTTCTTATACAGGAAACAGATCAGGGGAATACAGTTTTGAAAACACTCAAAAGGCAACAGCAAAAACATTTATTCTTGAAATTCTGCTTGTTTTGATTTATATCCTTTAAATATTATACAGTTTTAGGTGCCAAAATTCTTTTAGGCACCAAGTGGCTTTTCTACAGTCTTTTTAGAATCTGAACAGAGTTGTGGATGCCTGTCCACTAAAAGGGCTTTGATATGTGTAATTATCATGTTTGTCTTGGTACAGACTTGCAAGTCTCCCATGAGACCAACAAAAATTGCCTTGGCTGACTGTATCTCAAGTCATCCAGGCGGGGTATTGGGTAAAGTTTTCAACTAGCAATGATCACGTCTCAGTTGGACTTCATGGACTATGATATTGCCTCTGCGCAAGCATGCAGTCCTCCACCACCAGAGGCATCTGGACATGGCCCAACACTCCCTTCACATGTGGTTCACTCTCTGAGAAGCTCTGGTCCTAAAGTTGTTTCAGGACAACGACATGTCTATGGAGTGTGTTCTTAAGTACAAGGCCACCCAGTTGCATATCAATGTGAGCTTCATCAATTCATTTAAAGCTTAGTTTCTGTTAATGCTAGGTTTAAATTAAGTAGATTAGTTTGACATGGTTATGGTGAGGTTTTGGTTTCCTATACAGGAAACAAGTCATGGGAATACAGTTTTGAAAACACTCAAAAGGCAACAGCAAAAACATTTCTTCTTGAAATTCTGCTTGTTTTGATTTATATCCTTTAAATATTATACAGTTTTAGGTGCCAAAATTCCTTTAGGAACCAAGTGGCTTTTCTACGTTCTCTTTGAAAATCTAAACATATGTGTGGATGCCTGTCCATCAAAGGGGCTTTGATATTTGAAATTATCATGTTTCTCTTGATACAGAGTTGCAAGTCTCCCATGAGACCAACAAAAATTGCCTTGGCTGACTGTATCTCAAGTCATCCAGGCGGGGTATTGGGTAAAGTTTTCAACTAGCAATGATCACGTCTCAGTTGGACTTCATAGACTATGATATTGCCTCTGCGCAAGCATGCAGTCCTCCACCACCAGAGGCATCTGCACATGGCCCAACACTCCCTTCACATGTGGTTCACTCTCTGAGAAGCTCTGGTCCTAAAGTTGTTTCAGGACAACAACATGTCTGTGGAGTACGTTCTTAAGTACAAGGCCACCCTGTTGCATATCAATGTGAGCTTCATCAATTTATTTAAAGCTTAGTTTCTGTTAATGCTAGGTTTAAATTATGTAGATAAGTTTGACATGGTTATGGTGAGGTTTTGGTTTCCTTAACAGGAAACAGATCAGGGGAATAAAGTTTTGAAAACACTCAAAATGCAAAAGCAAAAACATTTCTTCTTGTTATTCTGCTTGTTTTTATTTATATCCTTTAAATGTTATACAGCTTTAGGTGCCAAAATTTCTAATGCACCAGGTGGCTTTTCTGCGTTCTCTTTGAAAATCTGAATATATTTGGGGATCCCTGTCCATTTGAGGGGCTTTAATATGTGAAATTATCATGTTGCTCTTGGTACAGAGTTGCAAGTCTCCCATGAGACGAACACAAATTGCCTTGGCTGACTGTATCTCAAGTCATCCACGCGGAGTTTTGGGTTAAGTTTTCAACTAGCAATGATCATGTCTCAGTTGGACTTCATAGACTATGATATTGCCTCTGCGCAAGCATGCAGTCCTCCACCACCAGAGGCATCTGGACATGGCCCAACACTCCCTTCATATGTGGTTCACTCTCTGAGAAGCTCTGATCCTAAAGTTGTTTCAGGACAACAACATGTCTGTGGAGTGTGTTCTTAAATACAAGGCCAGCCTTTTGCATATCAATCTAAGCAAAGGCACTACATTTACAACCGATTTTAGTAAGTGTGTGATTTAAATACAGGAGCTTAGCTTTTCTTGGTTACACTAAAGTTTTGGTTACCTTAACAGAAAAAGTTCAAAGAAATTGGTTTTGAAACATTAACACAGCAACTGTCAGACATTTCTATTACAATTCTTCTGGCCTATAAAAGATTTTTTATTGATGGTGGTTTGAAGTACCTGCATTCCATTAGTAACCAAGCAGCTTTCTTACAAACTTTTTAGAAGATCTGTGAATATAGGTGGCTTCCTTCCTGTGGGGTGCCCTTTCTGGCATGAAGTCATGAAATTTTCCTTTGGTACAGAGTTGCAAGTCTCCCATGAGACCAACAAAAATTGCCTTGGCTGACTGTATCTCAAGCCATCCAGGCGGGGTATTGGGTAAAGTTTTCAACTAGCAATGATCACGTCTCAGTTGGACTTCATAGACTATGATATTGCCTCTGCGCAAGCATGCAGTCCTCCACCACCTGAGGCATCTGCACATGGCCCAACACTCTCCTCACATGTGGTTCACTCTCTGAGAAGCTCTGGTCCTAAAGTTGTTTCAGGACAACAACATGTCTAAGCAGTGTGTTCTTAGGTACAAGGCCACCCCTTAGCATATCAATGTCAATCACTCTCTGTGAAGCTCTGGTCCTAAAGTTGTTCCAGGACAACATCATGTCTTTTGTTTGACTTCTGAAGTACAAAACTGCCTTTCCTTGACATATTAATCTGAGCCAGTGAACTTCATTTGATGCTTTTTTCAGTTAGTGTAGGACTAAAGTAAAGAAGCTTAAGTTTGCCTGGTAATCCTAAAGTTTTGGTTAACTAAAAAAGGAAAAAAATCATATATATGTATAGTTTGTGAATCATTAACACGGAAACTGCAACAACATTCTTCTTAAATGCTCCTTTTTGATATAAACCTTATTAAGAATTTGATGGTTAGAAGTGCTAGCATTCCAAGAGGCCCTGAGCAGCTTTTTCAAAAAATTTTAGAGCATTTAAGTTTAAAAAAAGCTGCCTGTCTGTAAGGGAGCACCTGAAGATGCAACTTGCAAAATTGCCTTTGTACAGTGGTGCAAGTCTCCCATGAGACCAACAAAAATTGCCTTGGCTGACTGTGTCTCAAGTCATCCAGGCGGGGTATTGGGTAAAGTTTTCAACTAGCAATGATCACGTCTCAGTTGGACTTCATAGACTATGATATTGCCTCTGCGCAAGCATGCAGTCCTCCACCACCAGAGGCATCTGGACATGGCCCAACACTCCCTTCACATGTGGTTCACTCTCTAAGAAGCTCTGGTCCTAAAGTTGTTCCAGGACAACAACATGTTTATGGAGTGTGTTCATAAGTACAAGGCCAGCCTTTTGCATATCAATCATAGCAAAGGAACTACATTTACAACTGATTTTAGTTAGTGTGTGATTTAAATACAGGAGCTTAGCTTTTCTTGGTTATACTAAAGTTTTTGTTCCTTAACATAAAAATTTCAAAGAAATTGGTTTTGAAACATTAACACAGCAACTGTCAGACATTTCTATTACAATTCTGCTGGCCTTTTAAAACATTTTTTATTGACAGGTGGTTTGAAGTACCTGCATTCCTTAAGAAACTAAGCAGCTTTCTTACAAACTTTTTAGAAGATCTGTGAATACAGGTGGCTTCCTTCCTGTGGGGTGCCCTTTCTAGCATGAAGTCATGAAATTTTCCTTTGGTACAGAGTTGCAAGTCTCCCATGAGACCAACAAAAATTGCCTTGGCTGACTGTATCTCAAGTCATCCAGGCGGGGTATTGGGTAAAGTTTTCAACTAGCAATGATCACGTCTCAGTTGGACTTCATAGACTATGATATTGCCTCTGCGCAAGCATGCAGTCCTCCACCACCAGAGGCATCTGCACATGGCCCAACACTCCCTTCACACATGGTTCACTCTCTGAGAAGCTTTGGTCCTAAAGTTGTTTCAGGACAACAACATGTCTATGGAGTGTGTTCTTAAGTACAAGGCCAGCTGTTTGCATATCAATGTGAGCTTCATCAATTCATTTAAAGCTTAGTTTCTGTTAATGCTAGGTTTAAATTAAGTAGATTAGTTTGACATGGTTATGGTGAGGTTTTTGTTTCCTATACAGGAAACAAGTCATGGGAATAGAGTTTTGAAAACACTCAAAAGGCAACAGCAAAAAAACATTTCTTCTTGAAATTCTGCTTGTTTGATTTATATCCTTTAAATATTATACAGTTTTAGGTGCCACAATTCCTTTAGGCACCAAGTGACTTTTTTACATTCTCTTTGAAATTCTGAACATAATTGTGGACCCCTGTCCATTAAATGGGCTTTGATATGTGAAATTATCATGTTTCTCTTGATACAGAGTTTCAAGTCTCCCATGAGACCAACAAAAATTGCCTTGGCTGACTGTGTCTCAAGTCATCCAGGCGGGGTATTGGGTAAAGTTTTCAACTAGCAATGATCACGTCTCAGTTGGACTTCATAGACTATGATATTGCCTCTGCGCAAGCATGCAGTTCTCCACCACCAGAGGCATCTGCACATGGCCCAACACTCCCTTCACACATGGTTCACATGATGATAAGGATATACATCTTCCATGTTGCATACTTATATCTGCACTCTTTGAAGCCCAAAGGGACCCATCAAGCATTGTCTTTGAACAACCACAGTCTGATATTCTTACAACAAAGAGTCTTTACTCTTCTTGTTAGGCAGCACTACACAAGGCAGGCCATGAATAAGAAAGCAGCTGCTGGCATGCCCTATCAGCTTGATCTGCACCAGTTAACCTCAATCTGCGGCTCAGTCTGTCTCTAATGGAGGCTGTCAGCTGGCAAGCCTTTTTCTCGGCACCTTTACACACATTATTTCTGCACACACTTCAATGTGGCTGCAGCTGTGGAAGAATTGAATCTCAACATAGGAAACTTTTCAGAGACGAGGAAGAAAACACTAGTTTCTTTTGGTATTTACAGGATTTTAGTGTAAAGTAAACCCGGATTGGAAAATAGCAAATGTTTGTAGTCAGGTGTTTCTTTAATGCTAACAAGATCGGGAAAACAGTATCCCCTAAAAATGGTCATTTTATAAAACCACTGTCACATTGTGGTGCAAATCCACTTCACAGCTGGAAGACTTGCTCTGCTACAATCAGTAAGTTTGAGCCAAGAGAAATTTGCTCCCTCTTCGGGATGGGATTTGTCTGAAGTACAGTCATGGCCCAGAAAACACACACTGCCAGCTGCATCCTTTAACTTTTTACAGCAACAGAAACCAAACATTGCATCTGTCCTGTGAAAGTATGTCTGTGCATGTGTCTCAAACTGTTGCCTGCTTGTGTCAAACAGACGAAAATGGGAAGAGATGAGGAATGTGCCCATTTTTTTTCTGTCCAGTGTGTAACAAGCCTGTCCAGAAACATGTGGTTCATATCAATACACCATTATCTAAAACTGCAACTAAACAAGCACATGTCATCTTGTAGTAATGATACATCACCACGTTAGGAATATCTCGATAAGCATTTTTTTCCTTGAACCCGATCATTAAATATTGAGTATCAGCCGATACCGAGTCCCCATCCGATTTGGAGATAAACATTGCTGAAGAAGTGAGAAAGTGAAGCTGCACACTTCTTTTTTAGTGTGTTAACAATACTTAATAGTAAAAAGATAATAGCTAAAATATGTCTTAAACCTATAAAGTAAATTTTTACTTAGTCCAGTTTTAAAGTGGAAACCCTCTGGATCTGAAACCCGTCGGCGGGATCAAAATACCATTTATTTTGAAATGACTGGCAGATACAAGCCATTTTTTTCCAATCCAACAACTGAAAACATTGGCGTTATCGTCAGATTCTCAAGTTTCCGAGGGTACCTGAATGTATCACACGCGAAGCCGGCAACATGTCTCAACATGTCGCAGTAATCGGGAGGATTTCATTAGCGTTGCTTTGAATTTCATGTCTTCTTACAACATTTGCAGAAAATGACTGGTTTGTTAAAATAATATTATTCTACGCTTTTCATGGCTTCAGTAAGCCCTGAATGATGGACAACTTGTATACATACAGTACAGAATGCTAAAATCCGAGGCTGCCCTGAACGCAACTCTCCGGAGACGTTGGGAGACCTCTAACTTACACAAACGGGACTGTCTGATGTTTTTACCCTTTTATTGGAATATTTATTTTTCTACAAACTGGATTATGACTTTGACTGACCTGAAACATCCATGGCAAGGGATTTAGTGTGCTGCGAGGCTCAGCTGAAACACAGGACAAACTTCTGTTGTCAAACTGATGTCACCATCATCACATCCTCACCGGTTGCTACGGACTGTGCTGTACAGCTTCAGTGAAGCAGGCTGTTAAACGAAGTGCTTGAACGGAGGGACGTACCGTGAATAACTGAGATGGCATAAACCTGCGTCACACCCTCTTCTCAGAACTTTCTGGAAGCTGTAGTCCTCTCTCCATGGACATTTATCCGTTCGGTTGAAGCCGAGAAACAGCGGAGCAGCCTTTCCTCGGTAAGTGAACGACGTTGCTTGTTGTTTTAGTAGACGTTAACGCCTTTTGTAAAAATTGCAGGGCATTGTGTCTTCACTTTCTAGTTTGATGTATTTCCAAACTGCTGACACTGAAGCCATGGAGGTGTTAGAGTTAAGCTAACAGACTATGCAGTGTTTGCTAGTTTTCGCCGTTTGTCCCTGCAGAGTTACCGTAGGTGCTGTAAAGCAGATGTTATCGCTGTAATGTGTCTGGTTGTGCTCATGTGTTCTGTAATAAAGCTCAAGGTTTCCTCCAGGAGTTTTTTTGTTAAACTGTGGGGGAGCCCCTCAACCCCCACCAAATAATAATAATAATAATAATAATAATAATAATAATAATAATAATAATAATCAAATAGATAATAAAACCCAAAACATTAGAAACATAAAACTTTTATAAATTATTCATTTACAACATTTTTTTTTTGCTTTATCTAATGACTAAGTTTGCAGCCATGCTGGAATCTTTCCTTTTTATTAGAAACTACTTTAAATCTATTAGACTGGCTGATGCATATACTACATTTGTATGATAAAATCATAAATATGATATTATAGTTAAACAATCGTGGTTACTCATAGTTGTTAAAGTAAAGAGTGACATTAAAGGAGATAATGGTGATAATTTGTATATGCACACCCTGGCCACCCCTTCTTATGTCACAGCCTATGACACCTCATTCTGAAAGTATGGACATTGTAAGCTAACAGGCTTTCAGGTTTGTTCAACTAAAGCTGGAGTTGATTCTTTTTGCAAACTGCAACTTCTGTCCCAAAGAGACAGCAGAAAGGAGACTCCTGTAGGAGCGCAAGGAGGATTGACGATCAGTTTATGCATAGTATGCGTAGTATTTTAATTGAATTAATTTTTTAAATTGAATTTGTATTTTGCCTATGAAAATTCAACTCTTTTTATACTTGAATTCATTTTTTTAACTTAAAATTCAAAAACACAGAATTTAATTTCAATTCACAAAATGCAGATTCAGTTTTAAAATTAACTTTCAATTCAGAGCGGCACGACCGTTACGTCATCTTGTGCCTGTCGGGGAGACTAATCGAGCACAGATTCACATCCCTGGACTCTCCTGTGTTGTTTCTAGCTGTACTCCTCCCCTGAGCGGGATGGTTGTCAGTTCAACGATGCCTGAAGACCAGGGGTTGAATAATCAAGTTAGAAATCACATAATACACATGGTTTTCTGTCTACTATGTTACCCTGTGATTGACTGGCGACCGGTACGGCCTCTCGCCCAGTGACAGCTAGGATAGGCTCCGCAACCCCGAAATGGGATAGCTGGTATAGAAATGAATGAAATCTAGTACACGCCCCGCACCACCCCCGAGTTGACAATCAAAGATGGCTGCCCCTCAGTTATCAAGCTCCCGTAATAATGAATTCATAAGCACTTCTGACAAATGTTTGTGACACTAAATCAGCTGTATACATAGTATTGTTCAGCTTATATTTGTAGAAATGCTGCCATAGTGTTAGCCCAGGTATGTTGGCACAGTCAGCGGACGTGTAGAGCAGCTCGTCATCAAGCTCTGCTCGAGCCTGATAACGAGCCATTCATTTGAATCAGGTGTGCTGGAGAGGGGTAACATCTAAAACATGCAGGGCAGGGGTCCTCCAGGACCAGGGCCCTGTTCTACGAAGCAAGTTCAGTCTAGTGAGATAGCCTTGGAGCTACCTCGCTGAACTGAGCCCGGTAGCCGGCGGTCTCGCTACACGGTTTTACGACGCTGGTTATCAACCTCATAAATTGATCCAGCTAGGCAATGAGCGCGTGCACACATATAAGGCGGAGCCCGCTGCATCTGACCAATCGCGAACATGGAGCAGTCTGGAGCGTCAGAGCAGGCCGGAGAGAGAAGGAGCGCATACTTCACACAGGAGGAGCAGGAGGTGATCATGAGGAAGTATGACGAGGTGAAACATGTAATTAACGTTAAAAGCAGCACCGTCACTGCTGCTAAAGCACAGAAGGAGTGCTGGCAGAAAATTGCTGACAGTCTAAATGCGTAAGTGTAGTGGTGTAGTTCAAATAAAATATTTTGTTCATCATGCACTTTTACTGTAACATGCACCATACCTAATTTATTTCTTAGATGATTTTATTCATTTGTTCATTCCTATCGTGTTACCATTTTTGTGATATGTAGCCCACATGAGCCCTACATGAATTCCTGTCACAATTTTAATATGGGCAATAAAATATTGTCATGGAACAGAAGTGTTGGCATTTAAGATCTTATTACGGCAATGAGAATTCTTCATTCCCTTTAACTACCTGTAGAAAGTGTCATGTACTACCAACCCCTCCCTGGAAAACCAGTAATTTTCATAAAGGTGGTCATCCCAAAAAGAGAGTGGGTCGAGCTCCGATGTCTGCGGGATCCTCTAGGAACGGACAAGCCATTTTTTCGTGAGGACTCATTGGTCAGTGGGCGGGGTTTTTATAGTCCGCGAGTTCAATCTGGAACCTAACCTGCCCCGGAGCAGGTTAGCCGTTCAGCATACGTTGCCATGGAGACTCGCCTCGCTGAGGAGTGATCCCGTGTCGTAGAACAGGGAATCAGGAACCTATCCTCAAAACTACCTCGCTAGGCAGTAATCCTGCTTCGTAGAACAGGGCCCAGGGTTGGGTAACACCGGTGTGGAGGGTGTCCGTGAATCTGCTCGATTAGTCTCCCCAACGGGCACAAGATGACAAAACGGTCGTGCCACTCCAAAGTGAAATTGAATTGTAAAACTGAATCTGCCTTTTGTGAATCGCAATTGATTTCTGTGTTTTTGATTTTAAAGTATAAAAAGAGTTGAATTTTTCTGTTTTTTTTAATTGAAAGTATAAAGAGAGTTGAATTTCCATACGTAAAATACAATTTCAAATTAAAAAAATAAATTCAATTAAAAAAATTAAGTCAATTTCAAAACATTAAATTCCATTACACATCATGCTTTTTCAAATTCAATATTTTAATTCAATTTCAGTTTCCGATGGCACAAATTTAACCTCATACCTTTAGTGCTTCATTAGACAAACCTTACAGGCTTCAGAAAACAGACAAAACATAAATTTAGGAAAACTCATGGACCGAAAAAACAATAATGCTTATTTTAACAAATTTGGCATCCAAACTGTTATTAGTTAATTGCTCACCCTTTTTAAATAAAATGCAAAAAGTTATTTTTTGTCTGTAAATATTCTTCATTCGTCAGACTCAAGGTTATAATAGTTAACTAAAATGAAACTAAAAAGGAAAACTAAAATTTAAAATACATTGCAGTTAACTCAAACTAATAAAAACTAGAAAAGAAAACAAAAACGATAAGTCAAGTAGAACTGTATCTTGTGTTCATAAAACTAAATGAAACTAACCAAAATTAAAGACAAAATGTCCTTAGTTATAGTTTTTGACAATATTAACAGCCTTTAGGATTTAAATTAATCCAACACATTTTCCCAACCAATTTTACGACAGTTTTCAGCAGTTGTCAGCGCCGTACGGCACCATCACAGCAACGTACTGGGACGTGCTTGTTTACTGCACTGACTGGCTGTGCGCTGTGCTGCGACAAAACGTAGTGGAGCAACGAATCAGAGCATCTGTAACAGTTTAATTTCATGTGAGTCTGACTTTATTGTTACAAAGTCCAAGATTCTAATTATTAAAGCTCATATTATATTGTTTTATATAATTTATGGTTTTATTATTTTTATTTAATTCATGTTAACATTATTTTATACAATTTATGTTTATATTTTTATATTAAGTTTATATTATTTTCTTGTGTTTAAGGCAGCAGCCAACAGTTCAGTATCAGCATTGACTGAGCAGTGAGCTCTATGGTGAACTGGAAAATAAACTGTATTACAAAATATTTACTCTGACCTTTTTAAATCCTGCACCTGGTTAATAAGGTATGAAAAAACTAAAACTAAACTAAAACTAAGCCTTGTTGCAAAAATTAAAACTAAATAAAAACTAGAATGTCAGCTCCAAAACTAAAAAATTAAAACTAAACTGTAATGGAAAAAAAAAGTCAAAACTAACTAAAACTAAACTATAATGACAAATCCAAAACTATTTTAACCTTGGTCAGACCCAGTACAGTCACTTCAAGCTTGAAATGGGACAAGTTTCTCTTCCAAAAGCACACTGTGGGCAAAGGCCTTTTTCTAACCCAGTGTTTGACATTTTCCACCTGTGAGGTCGGATGTGTACACTTATAACACAGAACAGAGTCAGAATCATGTTTTGAAAAGACTTCCCTTATTTCATGTTGGAAACCCGTGATATAAAACCCTAATTGCAATATAAAGGAAAAATCGCCCACCCCTACACTCCAGACAAAAGCTTGGGTCTCGTGATAAACTAGGATGAAGGATCATCTGATGAGTTATGATGTGAATTAAAACTCAAACTGAAAAACAAGTGAATGATGTGAGCACGATGTGCATGACAGAGCAGATGGACCAGTCGTGCACACGCTGTGGAATCGGGAGGTGAGATGTCGATGATGAAGGGTTGACAGAAGCTGGAACAAGGCTCAGATACAATATTGTGATGTGACTATTCTAAGAGCTCCCTCCGTGATGCTGCATGTGTTTGATATTTATCGTGAAACTGTGGAAACAAGTCGCTCAGTGTGACTGAATGACAGCGGCTCCGCCTCCTCACTTGTCTCCTTCTTGAGATGTTTTGGCATTCATTGTAAAGAAGCGCTAGCTGCAGAAGCTATATGTACTATCTCCACTCTCCCTCTCAGGCCTGTCTGGTTGTTTTTCTCCTCTTTCTCTCGTATCTGACACACACACACACACACACACACAAACACAGGCACAGAGAGCTGGAGGTAGTTTGATCAGAGGTGAAAGAGAGGCAGAGTGGGAGTCAGAAAGAGCGGAGGAGCTGCAGAGTATGCTCCCAGTCTGCTGCGTGCGGCCCGGGTGAAAACCTAATTACTTGTGTCTGTGGGAGACGGACACGTTTGGCTCGTCAGCAGAGAGCAGCCGGAGTTTCAGAGGCTTCTACTGCGCTCTGCGGCACGACTGCAAGGCATTCTGGGAAAGCTGCACCTGTCAGAGGACCACTGACAGCTTGTCCCGCTCTTGTTATACAGCCAGGCGTGATCCCTCCCATTAGCAGGCCAATGACACAGTTGACTTGCTGTCTGCAGGAGGTTGAGCAGTCGCAGGAGGAGGAGGAGGAGGCTCTTTACCAGCCGTGATGCTGCTCCTGTTTGGAGCAGTCGAGCTGTCACTGGGGTCTCCTCTTCACCGCTGGATAAAAACTGCTCCATCAGAGTTTCTTAAATCTCTTTTTATCCAGCTGATGATGAATCTGTCTGTCCCACTCATTAACTGCAGCTTTCAAACCGTCCTGACGTCTTTTAGATATCTACCTGAGCAGATGTTTGAAGAGAAAAGGTAACTGTCCAGAAGACGTACAGCTGGTGGGCGTCTTGATGGCATTGCAGAGTTCAGCTGCTTTAAGCTCTCCAGAAATTTAGTCTGTTTTCTTTATTTATGCATTACTGATATCTTTTCAAGGGCAGTTATCCTTGAGGATTTTGCCTCTACTGTGCACGCTATATGCAGAGAATTCTGGGTAAATAAGGATCATCCTGTCCATAACTTTAGAGTTTTAGAGACACACTGCAAAAACTGAATTCTTAGTAAGATTAGATATCTCAGAATAGGGTGATATTTGCTAAATTTTATACCAATAAGATAGTTTTCCCACTAAACAAAACTTTTTAGAGTTTTTCACTTGTTTTAAGGGTTTTGGACCTAAATTATCTTATTAAGATTTTAAAGCTTGTCACTGAGATTTTATGACCTATATTGAGTAATACAGGCTTGAGGCGATAATATCAACTGTTACGAAGCTGTTTAATCAGAACTCACGAGTACAAAAACGCTTTTTCTAAATAA
Source organism: Halichoeres trimaculatus (assembly GCF_033239565.1). NCBI lineage: Eukaryota > Metazoa > Chordata > Actinopteri > Labriformes > Labridae > Halichoeres > Halichoeres trimaculatus. The sequence continues at coordinate 36,431,388 of NW_027437185.1, forward strand.
TAATAATGAAATATAATATAATTATAATTCAAAATGTATATATAACTGTAAGACTGTAAGACATTTTAAGGATCTAAGGGAGACCCTGACTGACATGAAGAGGGAGGGAGGGCGGCTTTGGCAGCTCTTATGGTCTAGAGCAGGGGTCTTCAACCTTTGGCTCTGGAGCCTCATGCGGCTCTTTGACTCCTTTACGGTGGCTCCTAGTAGCTTTAAAAAATATTATTAAAATAAGGAATTTTTATTTTTCTTACAGAGGGTATTAATGATTTAAGACATCAATACAAAAAAAAATCATACATTAACATTGTTTTCAAACTAATCATAAATCAACTCATGCTAAAAGCTTTCACTATCTAAAAAAAAAGTTTTTTTTTATTTCAAGTTTTTGACTTTTTTTTTTTTTAATTTAGAAGAATTTTTTTTTTTTTTTTTTGTAAAGGTTCTGCATATTTTTGAAATTTAAACTTTTTTCACTCCTGCATTTTTTTTTGCAAATTATTTAAATTCCAGTTTTGGTTAGAAAAAAAAATAAAATTTTTGAGAATTTAGCAAATTTTAGAATTTACAATTTTTATTTATTTATTTTTTATTTTTTGCAAATTTACAGAGTTTTGGCAAATCTTTAAAAAAAATTTCAATTATGTTTGATGTTTTTCCTGTTTTTTTTTTTTTTTTTGGGCGGGGGGGGGGGGGGGGGGGGGGGGGATTCCAGTATTTGAAAAAATTCTTAACTTATTGAAATCTTATAAATTTTGCACATTTTTTTCTTTCTATTGATTATTTTTATTTATTTATTTTTTATTTTATTTTATTATACATTTTATTGTCTTTATTGTGAAGATAAAGTAGGTTTTGTGGCTCCTGAATGACTTCAGTCCAGGTGAGCTGGGGCAAAAGAGTTCCTATGAAAGTAAAGGTTGCAGACCCCTGGTCTGGAGAGACAGACACGAGAGGGAGAGCGCAACAAAAGTTGACAATCAAACAAATCTTGGCACTAAGCGATTCTGTTCAGTTTTGTTCACCCAGATGATTCGTCACATCATTTGTGCTGACTCTAAGTCTGTGCTACTTGTAAAAGATGCTTCATGATCATTTAAGCGAGCCATGCTTGTTCCTTAAGTCGGGTTCATCCTGGCTCTAGTGGCCAGCGGGGGGAACTGCACTGCAAGGGGGACAATCATGCTTGAATATGGCATGGTTTGGCTGGCCAGTGTGTCTGCGCCCTTATAGAGACAGCAGATAAAACCGAGTGTGGCAGAGAGAAACTGAAATAATGGACATTTTCAAGCTGTAAATCATGACAAACTTCTATTGAGTCACTGTTAGCCAGTTTTTTATTAAGCATGGGATTAGCTGATCAGAAATTCACATTGAGAGATTCAATGGTGGTGTAGAACATGTAGTTTATCTGTGTTAAATAATTTTTGTTGAACAGTTATATCCCAGCATCCCTTTGAGCCGTGAAGAGAGTGATAAAGTAGCTGTTTTGCATTCCATTGAGAGGATCCCATCAGGTGCCATCAGAGAGTTACATTCCTCCTCTCTGCCCTTGAGCAAAGCACATTCCCCTTTCAGCTCCTGCAGAGCGGCTCAGATGGCTTTGCTCCAGCCTGCGGGGTTTTGTAAGATCACCCTCTCTGACTGCTGCTACACCGGCAGGCCACTTCTGTTAACTGTGATGTTTTCCTCGTTAAGTCCGAGCCTGGTGCAGTAAATGTTTAGAAAACACCAGCTCCTGTCTTTTTCCAGCTCCTCTCTGCTCAGCGAGCTTTTCTCCATCTGCATGGTGGGAAAAGAAGTTGCCCACGTATCACATCGGTGTAAGTGTAGCACAAGCATGCAGCCAGATTGTTCTGTTAGTTGTGAGAACTAAAATAGTCCTCAGAGGGTTGAGATGTTATCTGGAAATCCACAGCTCTCTGCTGCACGTGTTCCCACCCAGGCTGCAGAGTTTGGGAAAGACGGAGCAGCAGGAGAGTGATTTTACACAAAGACAGCTGATTTCAGAGGCTCTGCAGGCCACAGCAGAGAGGTTCATGTGTGTAAATGTGTTCACATGGACCTGCTGGATGGAAAAGAGGGAGAGTTATCCATCAAAAGAACGTGACTGTGACATTTCTCTGCGTTTTTTATCTGCCAATCATCCTTTTCTCCCACCAAAATGCTCCACATTCTCAGGCAAACCTCCCTCCTACTACAGACGGATCACAGACTGATTAATGACAGCCTGCAGCAAACAATACATCCCTCACACACGGATCCTTTGGAGAAAAATGACATTCATGTGACGAACTGACAGTTTGAATATCTGACAGCTTTTAAGGCCCAGGTCTCCTCCCTTTACGTAAAAAACTGTATCCTCCTTTTCAAATGATGTTACCATCACTGCTTACACACTTCTATGCGTTTTTCATGTTGGGGTTGCTGTTAACCAATGCATCCACCAGGGGGGGCAGCCCAGAGTCAAAAGCACTGACTGTACATAGAGTTTTGAAGCCAAAATTCCCCCATCACAGGTGCAGCCATTGGCAGCCAGAATCTGTGCAGTCTAATCACTTCTTGACTCTACCTCCCGACATATTTTACAGTCCCCGAAAAAAATACTCAAGAACGTGAGCTGTCAATCATCATTCACTGTGATGTAAAACCTCGTTTTTAACCTCTTATAACAAATGAAAACGAAACTTTTCATAAAAAAGAGGACTTGAATACACAGCAGACAAATATCTTCAAATCACCACAACAATAAGACGTGAGAAACATTTCTACCAGGTGTATTAGTTTTTTAAAGTTTGATCGCAGCCCATCTGGAATGACTGAGGAGATGGATTATTTTGACCTACAACAGTCTTTCATCTGCTTCAACTTTTCTCTTCCTGGACATTTTGCGATTACTGTTTTATTTCTCAATTCCACCAATTCGTAGTAAAACTACACTGATGTGAAAACACTGCCATCTAGTGGCAGGACGTTATTAGGATCATGTGATCATCCAATCAGAGGCTCAGCTTCGGTCACGTGACTGCTGAGCACCCTGTAGCTGTTCAAAAGAAAACTCAGAGCCTGCGTCATAGCAGATGTGGCTGTGTCCGCAGGTTGGCTTAATTTCACATTGTCAGTAACAGACGGGTGACGTCGTGGAGACTACGTCCATGTTTTGTACGATCAATGGGCGGGATGCTGTCACTTTGCTGGTAACATAATTGGTAGGCATTATGGGAAATGTTATGGTTAATGCACCTTTTTGTCTTGTTGGTTGTGGCTGCCTGTTACAGCAGCTCTCTCTTCTTTGTCCATTTCGTTGCAATTTTTCGTCTCTTTTTCATCATCTTTGCATTTGGAGTGAGTCATTACTTTTTATGGCTCATTTGTTGGACATGGACACCAAACTTTTTGTGTATTCATTGATATTTTTACTACTTTTCTCCTGTGTTTGTCTGGAGATCCTACATGTAACCATGGCTGCATTGTTTACATGTGAAATCAGCTGTTATCAGCCTGTACCATGTCAGTGCTAACTGGTGCAAGGCCGGATGTTTCCCCACAAGGTGAGGAGAAAGATTAAGATCTATCTCCAATAAGATGGACGAACTAGCCGTGCTAACCCAGCAACAGAGGGAATACCAGAAGCCTCTCGTGTAGTCTGGGAGCATTTTAATCCATTTGTGAGTTTTCCGTCGAGCTCCTCTTCACTGTACAAACATGAAGACATTACATGGAGGTTAATCAATCATAAGAATCAGCTTTCAGCCCGATGTGTCTCAGTTCATTTCTTCAGAAAGAGCTCTGGTATCTGGGGCGTTTCAGATTTCCTGATCTGGTTTGTTCATCATGTTGGAGTTTGTGTTGGCTGTGTTGAATTGGCAGGAGTGTGTTTGCAGAAGAAATCACTGATAAACTGCAGGAGGACTCGAAAAGTCTCAATAAGACTTCAGCCAATGCATTTTTCCAGCGAAGGCAGCGATGATTGGATGTTTTTACCTTTCAACACGAGGGGAAAAAGATCAGCGCAGGGTCTCAAATGTGAAAACAGCGTCTTCAGTCTGTAACAGAACGACCAAATCCTGTTCCCAAATTATTTCAAGTTCAGTGTCATCTCAGTCCAACATGTAAAAACAAACTGGTACCAGTCATCTCAGAGCGGCTGCTTTTCTTTCCTCAGCTTTTTATAACCCCAAGGTCGAAGAGATCAAGATCTGATTAATCAACACTGAGGAAGAAGAAGAGGTGTGAAGATACGTCCGTGAGAAACATCTTGTGATCTCATTATTTTTCATTCAGTGGCAGTTTTAACAGCCTCCCCCCATCACCTCTCAGTCCATCCTCCTCCTCCTGCTCTGTCTATTCCCGTTTACAAGTTCACAGGCCATATGCACCGGTTACGCTTCCTGCACACACACCTGATACACCCGACACACACTGCTTACACAGTAACACACACACACACACAGCCCTTACATATCACCCACAGGTTTCCAGAATACAACAGCAGATGGTGTGAGGAGGGAACATGGCAGATTCGAGCTCGAGAGCCCAGCAGGCAGATTGTGACTTCCTGGTTTCGATCAGTTTCCCAGGCTTTTCCACCCGGCAGAGCAAAATGAGTTCTGACTCCTGAAAACATTGTTTCACCAGATTTTTCTTCACAGAGTCTGCTGGATTTGTTCCCTGGGAAAGACAGAAGGAAAGAAAATGGGAGCAGAGCAGAAAGCCTGAAGACGAGGATAAAAAATGTCAGAGAGACAAATCAACGATGTGTTTCCAGAGGAGACGTATGGCAGGAGAAGTTTCTCAGTATGAAAAAGGTTGAGTGTCACTTGGTCTCTGCCTTTATCAACAAAATAAGCTTGTGCCACTTCTTAAGGAGTTATTCCACCAAAAGACCATCTGGAAACTTCTATCTCTGATAGGTTTTTCCCCAAGTCAGTATATTTGTTTCCATCTAGCTCTCAGATACGTGATTTTGATTTTTGTCAGATGCCAAAGCTCAGTGCATCAGTCTCTTAAAGACAGGAACTCTCCAATCGCACATACTAGGTGTATGCCATAAGGATAGGTACTGAATTAGGTACTTTTATAGGTACTGACTGTCAGTAGTTCTGTCAAAAGTACAGGGTACCTATTCACGTAAAATCAAAAGGTACCATGTTTAGGTACTTAGATGTGATGGAGTGGAAGAGTAGGTGATTTTTCATGCTTGACATGAACATAGCATTGCAAGGTTATATATTAAAGAATAAATATGTTAAATTAAAAAAAAAATCTATACTTTTAAACAAATTGACATTTTTTACCACAGAAACACACTAAAGTACTAAATATTGGTACCGTTGAGTACTAGTATTGATTATCAGGTACAGGCATCGGTACCGGATTGTTTCAAATGTGATGGGTACCCATCCCTAGCGTGCCATGGTCCATTAGCTCCACACGCCACGCCTAACCGAAGCCCTGTTTCCACCAAGCAGTATGGACCAGTTAAGCCTGATCGCAGCGTTCGAGTTTCCACAGCCAACTGTGCCCCCTTGTGGTAGGCAGCATGTAAGCTGCCAATAGCCACTTCAGTTACCTGTTAGCGTGACGCCATAGCAGCGTGACATGGTGTACCCCTCTAATAAATCCAGGGAAGAAGAAGACATCCAGCAATGATTCTTCTTTGTCATTTCCATGTGACTCTTTGTTATGAAGCACAATCAAGCTTTGTTTCAGGGAAGGTTGTGTGCCGCCAGGAGAAATGCTGTCACTGTCACACTGTAAGTGACGACTCTTACGACCTAGAAAATGCCACAAAATTCTTGCCGTACTGAGACAAACCAAACTGAACCACTTGGTGGAAACGGGGCTTTAGCTGCCACTAAAGTCAATTGTTACATTTCCACGCACTGTCATCCACCAGCAGTGTGAGCCACCAACTGCTGCTCGTGGCTGTTACACATGTATGTTTTATCCAGAGTGCGCTGCAGAAACACATCAATCCAAACAGTAAAACAGACACAAAAATGATCAGGGTATCTGGTCGTTTCAAAATAAAGCTCCGTGTTCTGGCTCCAGGTCGTGTATCTCATCCTTGTTTATCAAAACTACGTCACTGGCAAAGGACCAGACCCAGAGAAAATCTGACGTTTTGGATGAGGACAAGTTAATCTTGGAGGTGGAAAGGTTCATAATTCTGTACAACACAACACACCCTTTCTAGAAAGACACCAACAGAGCGGAGAAGGCATGGACTGAAGGTGCTGAAGTTTGGGGAGGACCAGATGAGTTTAAGATGCTAATTAAACACCATGCAAGTACGTTGTCATGGGTGTGATTCCTGCAGGAACATGTGGTGCTGTGATCTTGCATATCCAGCAGTTGTTCAGTACAGAGACTCAGAGACTGATCCAGCATCATGGGAGTTTAACATGTAGTTATTTATTAGAAAGAAACTCAATTATTGCCTGATAGTTTTTTTATTTAAAACCCATCATGACAAGAGGGGCCAGGGCTGAAAAAGGAAAAGAGGAAACCGTTGATTAAATCAAATCCAAATCGAAAAGGTCTTTTATTAAAATCAGTGTGAACACTTACACTGAGTAAAACACCTCCTATTTTCAAGGGATGCTGTAACACCAGGGCATCAGTTTGCGACATGAAGGCTGAAACAACAATAAAATATCTGGTGATTTTCAGAATTTAAAAAAAAGATCATATTTAGCTTTACTACAACCTAAAACTGATGTTACAAGAGGAGCCAGACCAGGAGTCAACAGGTTTGAGGTTTTTATCGCCCATCATTGAGGTGGGAAGTGGCTCCAGCTGTCCAGTACTGAAATACTTGAAGTAAATAAAGGAATCCCACCAAAAAAGAAAAGTTCAACTTTTGGCAACCCCTAAATAAATAAATAAAACAATAGCATGCTTAATTCAAAGACAACTGACTGTTAAACCAAAGTTATTGTGTTGTTTTTTGTTGGTCTGTTGGTCACTGGTGTTACCTACTGAGAGGAAGTAAACGTTTCAAGCTGTTTTGAGCACATTGTTGAGTTTACGAGCAGGCTGGGCGGTCATAAATCTATCTCTTTCTAATCTCTGTGTTTCTCATATTGAGCTTATTAAATGGCTCATCTGCTCCTCAGGCAGAGCTCCATCAGAGGGGATGAGCTCTCAGTCTCCTCCTCGTAATGATGCTGTGTGTTGCAGTGCTGTCAGTCATTAGTGTCATGATGCCTCATCCCCTCAGGTTTTTAACTAAAGTGAAAGTTAATCAATTAATTTTTCCCATTACACAACATCAAAAGGCTCATTCCGCGTAATGAGTCCCCGCTCGGCAAAACGCAGCTCATTAAAATAAACAAGTCGATGACTTTATTTGTGGTGGGTGAATTCAATTAGTCTGGAAGCTGCAGCTGGTTTGCTTTGTTCGCTTAAATATGGAGAGTTAAAAACACACCGAGGAGTTTTACTGCTTATCTGTTTTTAAAAACATCATTAATAACATAAAGAGTGACACAGCACCAGACTGGAAGTAGTTTTTGAGCTTTGTATGTGCAAAAAAAGTTTGTGGCAACATGCCGAAGCTTAGAGAGTTTAGAAAACTGGCAAAAACTAGATTTTCAGCTTCTGCAAATTGTTAAAATCTTTCTCAAATTTAGTATTGAAAGCTAAAATTGGTCCAGGCAAACAAATAAATACATTTAAAAAAAACTTTAGACCCTCACAAGGTCATCACGTAGGAATTGTCTAACTGGTTTATTTGAGAAAAGAATAAAATAATAATAATAGTAATAAAAATAATAAAAATAATTATAATAATTATAATAATAATAACAATGTAATAACTGGTTTATTAGGGAAAAATATAGAAAATTGATTAAAGGAATAATTATAAAAAATAAAAATAAATAAATAATAATAACTTAAATAATAATAATAACAAAAAAAATAAATAATAATAATAATAAAAAAGGCCAAAAAGTTATGTAACAAGTGTGCGAAGCCTAAAATATTCGAATTAGAAATTGTAATAAAATCCAAAATGTGATAGTTCACCCAAATCAAACAAAACACATTTTGGACAAAAAGTGATTACGCAAGAGTTAAGCTGGGATAAACCTCTATTTTTCCCACAACAGGGAAATTTACATTATTACAGCAGCAAATATGAAAGTGTACGAGAACAAACTTTATAATAAGAATATGTCAAATAGAATATTGTAGTCAGAGTAACTAGGTGCTGGGTTAGCACGGCTAGCTTGTCCATCTTATTATCTGTCTTAGAGATAGATCTTACAATACCCATAACCATGGATGGAAGAACATATCGATATCATCTCTTCATAGTTCAGACAGCAGTACCAGCACATCATCCCTGCCTCTTTCTCCTCAGCTCATGGGGAACATCGGGCCTAGCACCAGTTAGCCTGTTAACAGGTGATCTCATATGAAAACAATGCAAAAAAAATAGGATCTCTGGACAAACAAAGGGATGGAAACAGGAGTTGCAGACATAACCACTTTGGTGCCAATGTTCAACAAATAAGACATGAAAAGTAATGACTGGCTTCAAATACAAAGATGACAAAAAATGAGAAGAAATTTGGAAAATAGGGACAAGGAGAGAGCTGCTGCAACAAGCATCATTACATTATTAGTCATTGTTACAAATCAGACTCCACTAGGCCTCCAGAGACTGGCCAATCAGAGAGAAAGGGGTTTGTGGACCAGGGAGCCTTAAAGAAACAGCAGCTACAGGTGTAAAATGAGGGTTTTCTAAAACAGCAGTGAGAGAAAATGGGAATTGTTGTGAGATATAAATCAGGGAAAGTCACTACAGGGAACCAGCAAGACAGAATAACGATGAAAAAAGCACAAAATCTTGTCTTTATGTAAACGCAAAAACATGACAGACATAAAAACACTCTTTCAGCAAAGACTCTTTTATTACATCTGAGTTTGATGAGCGATTCAACAGATGGTTGTCTGAGGAACCCAAAAAAGAAAAACAGCACTGGTAACCTTTCTCGACTACTTTGAAGATCTTATGTTCCTCCACTTATCATGAAAAAACATCCATTACTGAATTTGTAGCTCACTTGATATTTCTAAAGCACTTTCATCGCGCGGCACTCAGACTAGGCCATCTGCGCTCTCCGTGAGCTCTCTGCTGCTCAGCTTCAGCAAAGTTTTCCTCTCTAACAAGAGGCAGCTTTTCACAGTTTAAAGAGAAGCAGTCTTTATATAAGAAGTGTCTCAGTGCCTCTGTGTCTCCACTGTAAACCCAGCAGTGTCGGCTGGTTCTACTGTCCAACAGAAAACAAACAATCCACAGAGCAGCCTCGGCCTGCAGACTGCACGGATCTCTGTGTGCAGCATTGTTGCTTCACGCTGTGCACAAAGGGGGGTCATTGTACGGAAAGCAGAGAGGGTTAAATGTCAATGAGTGTAGTATGTTTGACGACAATGGTGCCCCACATTTAGCATGATTCTTAGCTACATACTTCAGACAACAGCCCACACTCACACAGCCAGCACATGAACCAAGATGTGGAAGAAAAGTTCTCTTCTGAGACTTTTAGCTTCAGAACAAGAACAGAAACAGGAGTGTAATGGTGAATTCATAGAAATAAAGTAAAACTAATATTTGGTTGGATCTCTTTTTCCATCCAGAACTGTCATAATTCTTGGTGCCAGAGATTTAACAAGGTTCAGGAAAACCTCTCCAAAGATTTTGCTCCATATTGACGTGACAGCTTCACACAGCTGCTGCAGATTTTTGAGCTGAACATCAATGATGAGAATCTTCTGTTCCTCCACGTCCCAAAGGAGCTCTACTGGACTGAGATCTGGGGACTGTGAAGCATCGATCCAAAGCAGGATGGATCCATGCTTTTGTATTGAGCAAAAATTCACACTCATCAGATCAGGCAACGTTTTTCAGTCTTCTATAGTTCATTAAGGCTTACAATTGTTGGCCTTAAAGTAAAGGGTTTGGTTTAGCAAACAAAAAATGTTCTGTTGTGTTGAAAACTAAGTTCTCATTTCATAAGTTAAGTTGGCAGAACTTTAAACTAAAGGTCAGAGGCTTTCACTAAATTTTTTTTTGAGTATGCTTCCAGCAAAGTATGGGGTCTCCAGCTCAAATCTTTAGGGGCGTTCAGCTACATTTTCAATTTCCCACATGTGCCAACATCTCTCTTTCCAATGAAAATTAATGAAATGGATAAGAACAAAATGAATTCAGATTAAATGTTAATATTTTATCTCTATTTAAGCTTTGCAGAGGGTTAATTGATAAACTTGATTAGTTAGTGATTATTGGGTTAGCAGGGTGGCTGTGGCTAAATTGAAAAGTGACTCCCAATCCCACAAGCAGGGCTTGAGTCCTGCTTCGTCAAGATGTATTAAAAGCCTATGATATCTCAAAAAAATAAATAAATAAATAATTGTTTTGTTTAAATGCAAGATTTTTAGTTGGCCTTAAAACTCCTGTGCAGAAAGCTGCCTTAAAGTTTTGACTTGGAACAACTTTTCCGTTTTTACAGCTTGTGTGAATTGGAGTCTCACTGGATATTTCTCTCTTGAAGGGACCATTCTCTGCAAACGATAGACAGGGGCTGTTTTCCAAACCGCCTACTACATGCTACATGTGAATGTATGAAATCTCAATGAAGAATAATTGCTGGATGTCTTCCAATATCGCTTTTTGTTTTCTCTGTCTGTTTTTTCTTTTTTGTTGGATTTATAATTCAGCCATATTGTGTTGCTCTGCTATGGCATTACTTTGCGTGTGTTTATGTGTTAACACATATCAATTTTTACCTGGTATATTTAACTTCATGTTTTTCCCGGTTAGCTCAGCTGGTTAGAGCGTGGTGGAACGCCAAGGTCATGGGTTCAATCCCCATACTGGCCAAGCTACTTATTGGAGACAGGACCCAAAAATTTCCAACAGCAAAAAAAAAGCCAACAAGCCCTCATAGAAGTGTTGACTTATAGACCCTCTGTTGGATCTCCTCAACAGACACTTGTCTTTAACAAGTGTCAAAAAGTTACCTTTGTGGATGAAGATTAATCAACCTTTGATGAGAGGTATGGTTTCCATGACCACGTGGCCTAATGGACAAGGCGTCTGACTTCGGATCAGAAGATTGAGGGTTCGAGTCCCTTCGTGGTTGTGCCTTTATCCTTAAATCCCCTCAAACAACCCCAGAGTGTCTGCAGAAATGTATCCAAGTGGGCCTCAAAGTGTGGTCTTTAGGACCTGTGGCTGGTTTGCCTGGATGGGTAGAGAGAGGTGCTTACTATGCCAAGGCCATGGAGTCGATCCCCATGTAGCTTACACCCCATACAGCCTGATAGCAAGAGTTTTTATGACAGTTTGTATGTGTTAACAAATATCAATTTTTTAGGGGTGTAAAAAGCACTGCGTACATGGCCGGTTAGCTCAGCTGGTTAGAGCGTGGTGCTTATAACGCCGAGGCCATGGGTTCAATCCCAATACTGGCCAAGCCACACATTTAAAATCCAGTTACGTACAAAAAGGGAATTTAAATGGGCCCTTAATCACCAACAAAGACCCAAGGAAACTCTTTCTATGTATGTGTATCCAGGTGGTCAGCAAAGTGGTTTATGAGGGGAGCCACATGTGGCCGGTTAGCTCAGCTGGTTAGAGCGTGGTGCTAATAACGCCAAGGTCGTGGGTTCAATCCCCATACTGGCCAAGCTTCTTATTGGAGACAGGACCCAAAAAATTCCAACAGCAAGAGAAAGCCTACAAGCCCTCATAGAAGTGTGGACTTACAGACCCTCTGTTGGATCTCCTCAACAGACACTTGTCTTTAACAAGTTTCAAAAAGTTACCTTTGTGGATGAAGATTAATCAACCTTTGATGGCAGGTATGGTTTCCATGACCACGTGGCCTAATGGACAAGGCGTCTGACTTCGGATCAGAAGATTGAGGGTTCGAGTCCCTTCGTGGTTGTGCCTTTATCCTTAAATCCCCTCAAACAACCCCAGAGTGTCTGCAGAAATGTATCCAAGTGGGCCTCAAAGTGTGGTCTTTAGGACCTGTGGCTGGTTTGCCTGGATGGGTATAGAGAGGTGCTTACTATGCCAAGGCCATGGAGTCGATCCCCATGTAGCTTACACCCCATACAGCCTGATAGCAAGAGTTTTTATGTGTTAACAAATATCATTTTTTTAGGGGTGTAAAAAGCACTGTGGCCGGTTAGCTCAGCTGGTTAGAGCGTGGTGCTAATAACGCCAAGGTCATGGGTTCAATCCCCATACTGGCCAAGCTACTTATTGGAGATGGGACCCAAAAATTTCCAACAGCAAGAGAAAGCCTACAAGCCCTCATAGAAGTGTGGACTTACAGACCCTCTGTTAGATCTCCTCAACAGACACTTGTCTTTAACAAGTTTCAGAAAGTTACCTTTGTGGATGAAGATTAATCAACCTTTGATGAGAGGTATGGTTTCCATGACCACGTGGCCTAATGGACAAGGCGTCTGACTTCGGATCAGAAGATTGAGGGTTCGAGTCCCTTCGTGGTTGTGCCTTTATCCTTAAATCCCCTCAAACAACCCCAGAGTGTCTGCAGAAATGTATCCAAGTGGGCCTCAAAGTGTGGCTCAAACTGTGGCTGCTTTGCCTTGATGGGTAGATAAAGGTGCTGAATATGCCAAGGTCAAGGGGTCGATCCCCATACAAGCCATCCACACATGAATGAGATAGGTTCCAAGAATTCCTGATATCAAGAGAGAGCCCTTGAGCCTTCTCCTTACTAAATGGTCACAAAGAGTTTCTCAAGTGCTTCTAGATCTTGTCAAAAGATGCTTGTTGCTGTCTTTCAAACTTTTTTGAAGAGTGACCAATGTGGCTGAAAAGAAAGGATCCTTGGAAGGGCAGGATAGTTTCCATGACCACGTGGCCTAATGGACAAGGCGTCTGACTTCGGATCAGAGGATTGAGGGTTCAAGTCCCTTCGTGGTTGTGCTGTTCCCCACCAAATGCTCTAACCCCATGTCTGGTTCCTGACCCTCCCAAGTTTTGGGACCCTTACACAGAGGTGTCAGACTTGCCAATCTGATCCCAGAAGGTGGAGCTACAACCCTGTAGTCTGTTGATTGTCTGATAGCATTGTCACTTACCATGTGACAGCAGCTGTATTTCTCATTGGACCATGCAGCCTTCTCTGAAACAAAGCTTAATTGCACTTTGTGGCAATGGACAACAAGGAAATCCCAATGAAGAATAATTGCTGCATGCCTCCCAATGTTGCTCTCTTGTTAACTGTGTCACGTTTCTCTTCTTTGTTGGATTTATAATGCAGCTACATTGTGTTGCTCTGCTATGGCTTTACAATTAGGGATGGGTCCCTTTCACATCTGATTTGATACGGTATCAGTGCCCGGAACCTGGCAATTGGTATCAGTACTCCATGGTACCACTTTTCAGTCCTTTTGTCAGTTTTTATGTGTTAACAAATATCAATTTTCAAAAGGTACAAGGTGCTCTGTGGGTGGGATCTGGGGCTGGGTGGAGTGGGTTTGGGGTATATTTTTTTTATTTGTCTGTTTGTAAAGCACTTTGTGCTACATTTTATTTGTATGAAAAATGCTTTATAAATACATTTTGATTGATTGATTGATTGATTGATTGATTGATTGATTGATTGATTGATTGATAGAAGTAAACACCTCTTTTATAACTGGAAGTAATAAGAATTACTTGTGTTTCTTTTTTGGCATCACTTCATTTCTATCTCATGGACTGTTGGATGTTCGTGTTGTTGTATTGTAGTTACAATACCGAGCATTATGGGAAACCACATAAACTTGTCCGTTGCATACTGAGAAATTTTCCTGGACCAGTAGGATAAAGGATCAGCTGCTGCTGCTGCAGCAGATGTGAGACCATTTATTTTGTGACAACTGCTTTTATTGTTATTTTAAGATCAGTGAGGCTGCAACAAATGTCATTCTCTTTCGACTTAATTTGCCTTGTTTTGTATTTGTGTGCAGAGTTCAAGACTGGCACATCTTGGGGAGCTGTTGCAACTGAGGGTCCATGTGCATGGTGTGCATCAGAGCAGGCTCTGCAGGCCGCTGCTGGGTTTCCTTTGCGTGTTACAGAGATACAAGAATCCTAATAGCACAGGGGAACAAAATTAATTTCAATATAGCCTGAACAGATAGTATTCCTGCAAAACACACACTTTCCAGCACCTGGCACAGCTCAGAGCCCACTTCAGGAGATAATTGCATATTGGCTGTATAAGAGAAGGAAGTGGCATGCTGTGAATGGCCACCTTTAAAGAGGTTGACAGAGCAATCTTCTCTGAAATGCATCAGAGGAGCGCTGAAGCACTCTCGGGGGAGGGAGGATGGAAATAAGAGCGAACAGTTTGAGAATATAGAAAATCATTGTTGAAGTTCTCAAGGTATTTAGCTTCTGTTTTACTTTTCAGACACAATCAAGTTCATTTTTTTTACAACTGGTAGAGAAGAAGCACATTGCTTGTTGGATATATAGCAGATGAATGTATGTTGAGGATCAAGTGTCAGATTCAGCCATGCTGAGTGCTCTGTAAACACACAGCAATTAACTGACAATGCAGAGATAATCATACGGTCTCTCTCTCAGGGCTGACAGAAGTGTGTGTGTGAGTAAGTTTGAGAAAAACAGGCTGAAGATGTGACCTTAACCTGAGCTGTAATTCAGCTGAAAGCCTCAGAGACCACCACATAAGCTACAAATGGTCTTTTTTAACTGTGACAGATGGCCAAATAATAACTGTGTTGGAGCTTCAGTAACAAACAGTTTTTTTACATTTCACAGCAGACTTGACAAAACACCCTGAACTTAAAGATGAATAAAGTTTGAATCTTGCTTTGAGTCTTCTATTAAGAGTTATATGGTTTTTATGTTGACCTGACATGAGTTCATTGACCCCTATTAAGAGCAAGCCCAGACTGAACTCTTTCGTATCAGAAAAGCTAAATGAAAAATCATGTTGCTTCTATTCATCAGGGGGTCCAGTTGGGTCAAGCAATGAAGTTTCGTAGCAAAAGGCTTTTTTCAGCAGTTTGTTCTAGGCAACTGAAATGTATGCAACAAATGCAAAAAGCAGATTTCATATCAAGTCAACACAAAGATTGGCGTCAAGCAGTGACGGATTGGGGTGCACAAAAAAAGCAAATTAAAGGTGCGAACGACTGATACTTTAACCCTGACTTCTGGAGTCCGGTAAATTGTTCTTGTAATGATAACCAACTGGCTAACCTGTGGTCACCACCACTTGAATACATATATGAAGGCAAGAGTTAGCTGAGGGTCATTTTTGGTGATTTGAGGACAATAGTGCAACCACAAAGGGACTCCTCATGTCAGATTCATTGTCCATTGGGCAACATAGTCTCTGAGCTTGGCCAGTATGGGGATTGAACCCATGACCTTGGCGTTATTAGCACCACGCTCTGACCAGCTGAGCTAACCGGCCACGGTCAGATGTTATTTAGGGCGCATTCATTCGTTTATAAAGCCAAGAGCCCTGTTTCCACCAAGCGGTCTGGTTTGGATCAGTACAGTTTGGTCGGTAAAGCCCGATCCTGTTAGTGTTTCCACAGCCAACTGTTCCCCCTCATGGTGTACTACTGTGTCAGCTGGATGCAGATAGCTACGTCAGATACATAATAGCATCATGCCAATGCAGTGTGACACAATGTAGCTTGCTAAAAAATCCAACAGCAAAATGATTATTTCGGTCAATCAGCGGACAGTTGATCAGTTCAGTTTTGTAGCTCCACCTTCTGGGGTCAGATTGGGAAGTCTGAACATCCAAACGGAAGGGTCCCAAAAAAGTGGGACAGTAAGGTTCAGTTATTTTGATGTCTGTGCCGTAGGGAGTGAACGGAAACATCAACAAATGTGTGCTGTAGGAAGACGAAACCAATTGATCACCTTTCTGAAGAGGGATCCTAAGTGTTTGCTGAAGTCTTTTGGGGTCTTTCCTGGAACCATGAAAAAATACAGAGTAAATGAATGCAGAACACGGACAGGAGGCTCCAGCTGTACCGTACCTGTAGGTAAAGTTAAGCACAAGTGGACCTTAAAGGCCAATGGCACAGCTATGCAGGGATTTGAACCTGCACTCTTCTGATCCAAATTCCAACATGTTGTCCATCCAGACATCAATTTTCCTTTATGGGTTGCAATTTTTTTTTTGTGGGTTTAAATTCATAGCTTGACCAGTATGGGGATTGAACCCATGACCTTGGCGTTATTAGCACCAAACTCTAACCAGCTGAGCTAACCAGCCAAGGTTGTGGCATTTTTCACACCTCTTGAAAATTGATATTTGTTAACACATAAAAACTGAGAAAAGGTAACTTTTTGAAACTTGTTAAAGACAAGTGTCTGTTGAGGAGATCCAACCGAGGGTCTGGAAGTCAACACTTCTATAAGCCCTTGTAGGCCTTCTCTTGCTGTTGGAAATTTTGGGATCCTGTGTTCAACAAGTAGCTTGGCCAGTATGGGGATTGAACCCATAACACTTGCCAGTGTTATTCATTCTTCATGTCTCATTAATGCCTTTTATTGGGTAGTGACAGCAACACCGCCTCCTTAGAATTCCAGTGGTACTGCTCCTTTGGTCAGTAAGGTTGATGGAAACCTGAAAAGATACAGACGAAATGAATGCAGAAGAGGTACAGGAGGCCCCGTCTGTATCCATATCTGTACGAAACGTTGAGCATAAATGCAATAAAAGTCCACTGGCACAGCAACGAAGGGACTTCACCCCACAACCTTCTGATCCTAAGCCAAACATCTTGTCCATTCGGCAACTAAATTTCCCTTTATGGGTTGCATTATCACAGTATCTGGATTTTAAATTTGTAGCTTGGCCAGTATGGGGATTGAACCCATGACCTTGGCGTTATTAGCACCACGCTCTAACCAGCTGAGCTAACCGGCCATGTCAAGTACTATTGTTATTAATTAATATTTGTTAACACATAAAAACTGACAAAAGGACTGAAAAGTGGTACCATTGAGAACTGATACCAATTGCCAGGTTCTGGGCACTGATATCGTATCAAATCAGATGTGAAAGGGACCCCTCCCTAATTGTAAAGCCATAGCAGAGCAACACAATGTAGCTGCATTATAAATCCAACAAAGAAGAGAAATGTGACAGAGTTAACAAGAGAGCAACATTGGGAGGCATGCAGCAATTATTCTTGATTGGGATTTCCTTGTTGCCCATTGCCACAAAGTGCAATTAAGCTTTGTTTCAGAGAAGGCTGCATGGTCCAATGAGAAATACAGCTGCTGTCACTTGGTAAGTGAAAAATGCTATCAGACAATCAACAGACTACAGGGTTGTAGCTCCACCTTCTGGGGTCAGATTGGCAAGTCTGACACCTCTGTGTGAGGGTCCCAAAACTTGAGAGGGTCAGGAACCAGACAAGGGGTTAGAGCATTTGGTGGGGAGCAGCACAACCACGAAGGGACTCGAACCCTCAATCTTCTGATCCGAAGTCAGACGCCTTGTCCATTAGGCCACGTGGTCATGGAAACTGTTCTGCCCTTCCTGGGGTCCTTTCTTTTCAACCACATGGGTTACTCTTCAAAAAAGTGTGAAAAACAGCATCAAGCATCTTCTGACAAGATCTTGAAGCACTTGAGAAACTCTTTGTGAACACCACTTAGTAAGGAGAAGGCTCAAGGGCTCTCTTTTGCTATCAGGAATTCTTGGATCCTGTGTCATTGATGTGGATGGCTTGTATGGGGATCAACCCCTTGACCTTGGCATATTCAGCACCTTTATCTACCCATCCAGGCAAAGCAGCCACAGGTCCTATTGACCTCTTTGGGGCCCACTTGGATACATTTCTGCAGACGCTCTGGGGTTGTTTGAGGGGATTTAAGGATAAAGGCACAACCACGAAGGGACTTGAACCCTCAATCTTCTGATCCGAAGTCAGACGCCTTGTCCATTAGGCCACGTGGTCATGGAAACCATACCTCTCATCAAAGATTGATTAATCTTCATCCACAAAGGTAACTTTTTGAAACTTGTTAAAGGCAAGTGTCTGTTGAGGAGATCCAACAGAGGGTCTGTAAGTCAACACGCCTATGAGGGCTTGTAGGCTTTCTCTTGCTGTTGGAAATTTTTGGATCCTGTGTTCAATAAGTAGCTTGGCCAGTATGGGGATTGAACCCATGACCTTGGCGTTATTAGCACCACGCTCTAACCAGCTGAGCTAACCGGCCACATGTGGCTGCCCTCATACACCACCCGGCTGCCCACGTGGATACACATACATAGACATCGAAATAGTTTTCTTGGGTCTTTGTTGGTGATTAAGGGCCCATTTATACTCCCTTTACGTACCAAAATGCGTCCGACCATTTCGACTGGTGTTACCGTCACTGCCCACATCCTTCTGTACCTCCTTTATGTTGGTATTGCATCTGGCATACATTCACAAGGGTGGGCAGCCCAGAGTCAAAAGTTCATGACGACAAATCCAAAAACAAGCATGGCAACTGTGGAGAGGCTATTGCTGATGTACCACTTGTATCAAAGACAAAAACAGAGGCAGCGTTGGGACAGTCAGTGGTCAGTAAGGCAGGATAATACATTTGGAAAGTTCCGCCAGTGTTATTCATTCTTCATGTCTCATTAATGCCTTTTATTGGGAAGTGACAGCAACACCGCCCCCTTAGAATTCCAGGGGTCCTGTCTCCAATAAGTAGCTTGGCAAGTATGGGGATTGAACCCATGACCTTGGCGTTATTAGCACCACGCTCTAAACAGCTGAGCTAACCGGCCATGTACACAATGTAGTTTACACCCCTAAAAAATAGATATTTGTTAACTCATACAAACTGTCAAAGAAAACTCTTGCTATCAGGCTGTATGGGGTCGAAGCGACATGGGGATCGACTCCATGGCCTTGGCATTTTCAGCACCTTTATCTAACCATCCAGGCAAAGCAGCCACAGGTCCTATTGACCACTTTGAGGCCCAGTTGGATACATTTCTGCAGACACTCTGGGGTTGTTTGAGGGGATTTAAGGATAAAGGCACAACCACGAAGGGACTCGAACCCTCAATCTTCTGATCCGAAGTCAGACGCCTTGTCCATTAGGCCACGTGGTCATGGAAACCATACCTCTCATCAAAGATTGATTAATCTTCATCCACAAAGGTAACTTTCTGAAACTTGTTAAAGGCAAGTGTCTGTTGAGGAGATCCAACAGAGGGTCTGTAAGTCCACACTTCTATGAGGGCTTGTAGGCTTTCTCTTGCTGTTGGATATTTTGGGATCCTGTGTTCAATAAGTAGCTTGGCCAGTATGGGGATTGAACCCATGACCTTGGCGTTATTAGCACCACGCTCTAACCAGCTGAGCTAACCGGCCACATGTGGCTGCCCTCATACACCACCCGGCTGCCCACGTGGATACACATACATAGACATCGAAATAGTTTTCTTGGGTCTTTGTTGGTGATTAAGGGCCCATTTATACTCCCTTTACGTACCAAAATGCGTCCGACCATTTCGACTGGTGTTACCGTCACTGCCCACATCCTTCTGTACCTCCTTTATGTTGGTATTGCATCTGGCATACATTCACAAGGGCGGGCAGCCCAGAGTCAAAAGTTCATGACAACAAATTCAAAAACAAGCATGGCAACTGTGGAGAGGCTATTGCTGATGTACCACTTGTATCAAAGACAAAAACAGAGGCAGCGTTGGGACAGTCAGTGGTCGGTAAGGCAGTATAATACATTTGGAAAGTTCCGCCAGTGTTATTCATTCTTCATGTCTCATTAATGCCTTTTATTGGGTAGTGACAGCAACACCGCCCCCTTAGAATTCCAGTGGTAATGCTCCTTTGGTCAGTAAGCTTGATGGAAACCTGAAAAGATACAGAAGAAATGAATGCAGAAGACGGACAGGGGGCCCCGTCTGTATCCATATCTGTACGAAACGTTGAGCATAAATGCAATAATAGTCCACTGGCACAGCAACGAAAGGACTTGACCCCAGAACCTTCTGATCCTAAGCCAAACGTCTTGTCCATTCGGCAACTAAATGTCCCTTTATGGGTTGCATTATCACAGTATCTGGATTTTAAATTTGTAGCTTGGCCAGTATGGGGATTGAACCCATGACCTTGGCGTTATTAGCACCACGCTCTAACCAGCTGAGCTAACCGGCCATGTCAAGGACTATTTTAACACCCTTAAAAAATTAATATTTGTTAACACAGGAAAACTGACAAAAGGACTGAAAAGTGGTACCATTGAGTACTGATACCAATTGCCAGGTTCCGGGCACTGATACCGTATCAAATCAGATGTGAAAGGTACCCATCCCTAATTGTAAAGCCATAGCAGAGCAACACAATGTAGCTGCATTATAAATCCAACAAAGAAGAGAAATGTGACACAGTTAACAAGAGAGCAACATTGGGAGGCATGCAGCAAATATTCTTCATTGGAATTTCCTTGTTGCCCATTGCCACAAAGTGCAATTAAGCTTTGTTTCAGAGAAGGCTGCATGGTCCAATGAGAAATACAGCTGCTGTCACTTGGTAAGTGACAATGCTATCCGACAATCAACAGACTACAGGGTTGTAGCTCCACCTTCTGGGGTCAGATTGGCAAGTCTGACACCTCTGTGTAAGGGTCCCAAACCTTGAGAGGGTCAGGAACCAGACATGGGGTTAGAGCATTTGGTGGGGAACAGCACAACCACGAAGGGACTCGAACCCTCAATCTTCTGATCCGAAGTCAGACGCCTTGTCCATTAGGCCACGTGGTCATGGAAACTGTTCTGCCCTTCCTGGGGTCCTTTCTTTTCAGCCACATCGGTTACTCTTCATAAAAAAGTGTGAAAAACAGCAACAAGCATCTTCTGACAAGATCTTGAAGCACTTGAGAAACTCTTTGTGAACACCACTTAGTAAGGAGAAGGCTCAAGGGCTCTCTTTTGCTATCAGGAATTCTTGGATCCTGTGTCATTGATGTGGATGGCTTGTATGGGGATCAACCCCTTGACCTTGGCATATTCAGCACCTTTATCTACCCATCCAGGCAAAGCAGCCACAGGTCCTATTGACCTCTTTGGGGCCCACTTGGATACATTTCTGCAGACGCTCTGGGGTTGTTTGAGGGGATTTAAGGATAAAGGCACAACCACGAAGGGACTCGAACCCTCAATCTTCTGATCCGAAGTCAGACGCCTTGTCCATTAGGCCACGTGGTCATGGAAACCATACTCCTCATCAAAGATTGATTAATCTTCATCCACAAAGGTAACTTTTTGAAACTTGTTAAAGGCAAGTGTCTGTCTAGGAGATCCAACAGAGGGTCTGTAAGTCAACACGCCTATGAGGGCTTGTAGGCTTTCTCTTGCTGTTGGAAATTTTTGGATCCTGTGTTCAATAAGTAGCTTGGCCAGTATGGGGATTGAACCCATGACCTTGGCGTTATTAGCACCACGCTCTAACCAGCTGAGCTAACCGGCCATGTCAAGGACTTTTTTTAACACCCTTTAAAAATTAATATTTGTTAACACATGAAAACTGACAAAAGGACTGAAAAGTGGTACCATTGAGTACTGATACCAATTGCCAGGTTCCGGGCACTGATACCGTATCAAATCAGATGTGAAAGGTACCCATCCCTAATTGTAAAGCCATAGCAGAGCAACACAATGTAGCTGCATTATAAATCCAACAAAGAAGAGAAACGTGACACAGTTAACAAGAGAGCAACATTGGGAGGCATGCAGCAATTATTCTTCATTGGGATATCCTTGTTGTCCATTGCCACAAAGTGCAATTAAGCTTTGTTTCAGAGAAGGCTGCATGGTCCAATGAGAAATACAGCTGCTGTCACTTGGTAAGTGACAATGCTATCAGACAATCAACAGACTACAGGGTTGTAGCTCCACCTTCTGGGGTCAGATTGGCAAGTCTGACACCTCTGTGTAAGGGTCCCAAAACTTGAGAGGGTCAAGAATCAGACATGGGGTTAGAGCATTTGGTGGGGAACAGCACAACCACAAAGGGACTCGAACCCTCAATCTTCTGATCCGAAGTCAGACGCCTTGTCCATTAGGCCACGTGGTCATGGAAACCATACCTCTCATCAAAGATTGATTAATCTTCATCCACAAAGGTAACTTTCTGAAACTTGTTAAAGGCAAGTGTCTGTTGAGGAGATCCAACAGAGAGTCTGTAAGTCAACATTTCTATGAGGGCTTGTAGGCTT
This sequence comes from Halichoeres trimaculatus, assembly GCF_033239565.1. Taxonomy (NCBI): domain Eukaryota; kingdom Metazoa; phylum Chordata; class Actinopteri; order Labriformes; family Labridae; genus Halichoeres; species Halichoeres trimaculatus. Next base: position 36,453,670 of record NW_027437185.1, read on the forward strand.
TCTCTTGCTGTTGGATATTTTGTGATCCTGTGTTCAATAAGTAGCTTGGCCAGTATGGGGATTGAACCCATGACCTTGGCGTTATTAACACCACGCTCTAACCAGCTGAGCTAACCGGCCACATGTGGCTCCCCTCATACACCACTTTGCTGCACACCTGGATACACATACATAGACATCGAAAGAGTTTTCTTGGGTCTTTGTTGGTGATTAAGGGCCCATTTATACTCCCTTTACGTACCAAAATGTGTCCAACCATTTCGACTGGTGTTACCGTCACTACCCACATCCTTCTGTACCTCCTTTATGTTGGTATTACATCTGGCATACATTCACAAGGGCGGGCTGCCCAGAGTCAAAAGTTCATGACAACAAATCCAAAAACAAGCATGGCAACTGTGGAGAGGCTATTGCTGATGTACCACTTGTATCAAAGACAAAAACAGAGGCAGCGTTGGGACAGTCAGTGGTCAGTAAGGCAGTATAATACATTTTGAAAGTTCCGCCAGTGTTATTCATTCTTCATGTCTCATTAATGCCTCTTATTGGGTAGTGACAGCAACACCGCCCCCTTAGAATTCCAGTGGTACTGCTCCTTTGGTCAGTAAGCTTGATGGAAACCTGAAAAGATACAGACGGAATGAATGCAGAAGACGGACAGGAGGCCCCGTCTGTATCCATATCTGTACGAAACGTTGAGCATAAATGCAATAAAAGTCCACTGGCACAGCAACGAAGGGACTTGACCCCAGAACCTTCTGATCCTAAGCCAAACGTCTTGTCCATTCGGCAACTAAATTTCCCTTTATGGGTTGCATTATCACAGTATCTGGATTTTAAATTTGTAGCTTGGCCAGTATGGGGATTGAACCCATGACCTTGGCGTTATTAGCACCACGCTCTAACCAGCTGAGCTAACCGGCCATGTCAAGGACTTTTTTTAACACCCTTAAAAAATTAATATTTGTTAACACATGAAAACTGACAAAAGGACTGAAAAGTGGTACCATTGAGTACTGATACCAATTGCCAGGTTCCGGGCACTGATACCGTATCAAATCAGATGTGAAAGGGACCCATCCCTAATTGTAAAGCCATAGCAGAGCAACACAATGTAGCTGCATTATAAATCCAACAAAGAAGAGAAACGTGACACAGTTAACAAGAGAGCAACATTGGGAGGCATGCAGCAATTATTCTTCATTGGGATATCCTTGTTGTCCATTGCCACAAAGTGCAATTAAGCTTTGTTTCAGAGAAGGCTGCATGGTCCAATGAGAAATACAGCTGCTGTCACTTGGTAAGTGACAATGCTATCAGACAATCAACAGACTACAGGGTTGTAGCTCCACCTTCTGGGGTCAGATTGGCAAGTCTGACACCTCTGTGTAAGGGTCCTATTGACCTCTTTGGGGCCCACTTGGATACATTTCTGCAGACGCTCTGGGGTTGTTTGAGGGGATTTAAGGATAAAGGCACAACCACGAAGGGACTCGAACCCTCAATCTTCTGATCCGAAGTCAGACGCCTTGTCCATTAGGCCACGTGGTCATGGAAACCATACCTCTCATCAAAGATTGATTAATCTTCATCCACAAAGGTAACTTTCTGAAACTTGTTAAAGGCAAGTGTCTGTTGAGGAGATCCAACAGAGGGTCTGTAAGTCAACATTTCTATGAGGGCTTGTAGGCTTTCTCTTGCTGTTGGATATTTTGTGATCCTGTGTTCAATAAGTAGCTTGGCCAGTATGGGGATTGAACCCATGACCTTGGCGTTATTAGCACCACGCTCTAACCAGCTGAGCTAACCGGCCACATGTGGCTCCCCTCATACACCACTTTGCTGCACACCTGGATACACATACATAGACATCGAAAGAGTTTTCTTGGGTCTTTGTTGGTGATTAAGGGCCCATTTATACTCCCATTACATACCAAAATGTGTCCAACCATTTCGACTGGTGTTACCGTCACTACCCACATCCTTCTGTACCTCCTTTATGTTGGTATTGCATCTGGCATACATTCACAAGGGCGGGCTGCCCAGAGTCAAAAGTTCATGACAACAAATCCAAAAACAAGCATGGCAACTGTGGAGAGGCTATTGCTGATGTACCACTTGTATCAAAGACAAAAACAGAGGCAGCGTTGGGACAGTCAGTGGTCAGTAAGGCAGTATAATACATTTGGAAAGTTCCGCCAGTGTTATTCATTCTTCATGTCTCATTAATGCCTCTTATTGGGTAGTGACAGCAACACCGCCCCCTTAGAATTCCAGTGGTACTGCTCCTTTGGTCAGTAAGCTTGATGGAAACCTGAAAAGATACAGACGGAATGAATGCAGAAGACGGACAGGAGGCCCCGTCTGTATCCATATCTGTACGAAACGTTGAGCATAAATGCAATAAAAGTCCACTGGCACAGCAACGAAGGGACTTGACCCCAGAACCTTCTGATCCTAAGCCAAACGTCTTGTCCATTCGGCAACTAAATTTCCCTTTATGGGTTGCATTATCACAGTACCTGGATTTTAAATTTGTAGCTTGGCCAGTATGGGGATTGAACCCATGACCTTGGCGTTATTAGCACCACGCTCTAACCAGCTGAGCTAACCGGCCATGTCAAGGACTTTTTTTAACACCCTTAAAAAATTAATATTTGTTAACACATGAAAACTGACAAAAGGACTGAAAAGTGGTACCATTGAGTACTGATACCAATTGCCAGGTTCCGGGCACTGATACCGTATCAAATCAGATGTGAAAGGTACCCATCCCTAATTGTAAAGCCATAGCAGAGCAACACAATGTAGCTGCATTATAAATCCAACAAAGAAGAGAAACGTGACACAGTTAACAAGAGAGCAACATTGGGAGGCATGCAGCAATTATTCTTCATTGGGATATCCTTGTTGTCCATTGCCACAAAGTGCAATTAAGCTTTGTTTCAGAGAAGGCTGCATGGTCCAATGAGAAATACAGCTGCTGTCACTTGGTAAGTGACAATGCTATCAGACAATCAACAGACTACAGGGTTGTAGCTCCACCTTCTGGGGTCAGATTGGCAAGTCTGACACCTCTGTGTAAGGGTCCTATTGACCTCTTTGGGGCCCACTTGGATACATTTCTGCAGACGCTCTGGGGTTGTTTGAGGGGATTTAAGGATAAAGGCACAACCACGAAGGGACTCGAACCCTCAATCTTCTGATCCGAAGTCAGACGCCTTGTCCATTAGGCCACGTGGTCATGGAAACCATACCTCTCATCAAAGATTGATTAATCTTCATCCACAAAGGTAACTTTCTGAAACTTGTTAAAGGCAAGTGTCTGTTGAGGAGATCCAACAGAGGGTCTGTAAGTCAACATTTCTATGAGGGCTTGTAGGCTTTCTCTTGCTGTTGGATATTTTGTGATCCTGTGTTCAATAAGTAGCTTGGCCAGTATGGGGATTGAACCCATGACCTTGGCGTTATTAGCACCACGCTCTAACCAGCTGAGCTAACCGGCCACATGTGGCTCCCCTCATACACCACTTTGCTGCACACCTGGATACACATACATAGACATCGAAAGAGTTTTCTTGGGTCTTTGTTGGTGATTAAGGGCCCATTTATACTCCCATTACATACCAAAATGTGTCCGACCATTTCGACTGGTGTTACCGTCACTGCCCACATCCTTCTGTACCTCCTTTATGTTGGTATTGCATCTGGCATACATTCACAAGGGTGGGCAGCCCAGAGTCAAAAGTTCATGACAACAAATTCAAAAACAAGCATGGCAACTGTGGAGAGGCCATTGCTAATGTACCACTTGTATCAAAGACAGAAACAGAGGCAGCTTTGGGACAGTCAGTGACCAGTTAGGCAGTATGATACATTTGGAAAGTTCCACCTGTGTTATTCATTCTTCATGTCTCATTAATGCCTTTTATTGGGAAGTGACAGCAACACCGCCCCCTTAGAATTCCAGGGGTCCTGTCTTTAATAAGTAGCTTGGCCAGTATGGGGATTGAACCCATGACCTTGGCGTTATTAGCACCACGCTCTAACCAGCTGAGCTAACCGGCCACCGGCCCCATGCCCAACTGGATACACACACATAAACATCGAAAGAGTTTTCTTGGGTCTTTGTTGGTGATTAAGGGCCCATTTATACTCCCTTTACGTACCAAAATGTGTCCAACCATTTCGACTGGTGTTACCGTCACTACCCACATCCTTCTGTACCTCCTTTATGTTGGTATTGCATCTGGCATACATTCACAAGGGCGGGCTGCCCAGAGTCAAAAGTTCATGACAACAAATCCAAAAACAAGCATGGCAACTGTGGAGAGGCTATTGCTGATGTACCACTTGTATCAAAGACAAAAACAGAGGCAGCGTTGGGACAGTCAGTGGTCAGTAAGGCAGTATAATACATTTGGAAAGTTCCGCCAGTGTTATTCATTCTTCATGTCTCATTAATGCCTCTTATTGGGTAGTGACAGCAACACCGCCCCCTTAGAATTCCAGTGGTACTGCTCCTTTGGTCAGTAAGCTTGATGGAAACCTGAAAAGATACAGACGGAATGAATGCAGAAGACGGACAGGAGGCCCCGTCTGTATCCATATCTGTACGAAACGTTGAGCATAAATGCAATAAAAGTCCACTGGCACAGCAACGAAGGGACTTGACCCCAGAACCTTCTGATCCTAAGCCAAACGTCTTGTCCATTCGGCAACTAAATTTCCCTTTATGGGTTGCATTATCACAGTACCTGGATTTTAAATTTGTAGCTTGGCCAGTATGGGGATTGAACCCATGACCTTGGCGTTATTAGCACCACGCTCTAACCAGCTGAGCTAACCGGCCATGTCAAGGACTTTTTTTAACACCCTTAAAAAATTAATATTTGTTAACACATGAAAACTGACAAAAGGACTGAAAAGTGGTACCATTGAGTACTGATACCAATTGCCAGGTTCCGGGCACTGATACCGTATCAAATCAGATGTGAAAGGTACCCATCCCTAATTGTAAAGCCATAGCAGAGCAACACAATGTAGCTGCATTATAAATCCAACAAAGAAGAGAAACGTGACACAGTTAACAAGAGAGCAACATTGGGAGGCATGCAGCAATTATTCTTCATTGGGATATCCTTGTTGTCCATTGCCACAAAGTGCAATTAAGCTTTGTTTCAGAGAAGGCTGCATGGTCCAATGAGAAATACAGCTGCTGTCACTTGGTAAGTGACAATGCTATCAGACAATCAACAGACTACAGGGTTGTAGCTCCACCTTCTGGGGTCAGATTGGCAAGTCTGACACCTCTGTGTAAGGGTCCCAAAACTTGAGAGGGTCAGGAATCAGACATGGGGTTAGAGCATTTGGTGGGGAACAGCACAACCACGAAGGGACTCGAACCCTCAATCTTCTGATCCGAAGTCAGACGCCTTGTCCATTAGGCCACGTGGTCATGGAAACCATACCTCTCATCAAAGATTGATTAATCTTCATCCACAAAGGTAACTTTCTGAAACTTGTTAAAGGCAAGTGTCTGTTGAGGAGATCCAACAGAGGGTCTGTAAGTCAACATTTCTATGAGGGCTTGTAGGCTTTCTCTTGCTGTTGGATATTTTGTGATCCTGTGTTCAATAAGTAGCTTGGCCAGTATGGGGATTGAACCCATGACCTTGGCGTTATTAGCACCACGCTCTAACCAGCTGAGCTAACCGGCCACATGTGGCTCCCCTCATACACCACTTTGCTGCACACCTGGATACACATACATAGACATCGAAAGAGTTTTCTTGGGTCTTTGTTGGTGATTAAGGGCCCATTTATACTCCCATTACATACCAAAATGTGTCCGACCATTTCGACTGGTGTTACCGTCACTGCCCACATCCTTCTGTACCTCCTTTATGTTGGTATTGCATCTGGCATACATTCACAAGGGTGGGCAGCCCAGAGTCAAAAGTTCATGCCAACAAATTCAAAAACAAGCATGGCAACTGTGGAGAGGCTATTGCTAATGTACCACTTGTATCAAAGACAGAAACAGAGGCAGCTTTGGGACAGTCAGTGACCAGTAAGGCAGTATGATACATTTGGAAAGTTCCGCCTGTGTTATTCATTCTTCATGTCTCATTAATGCCTTTTATTGGGAAGTGACAGCAACACCGCCCCCTTAGAATTCCAGGGGTCCTGTCTTCAATAAGTTGCTTGGCCAGTATGGGGATTGAACCCATGACCTTGGCGTTATTAGCACCACGCTCTAACCAGCTGAGCTAACCGGCCACCGGCCCCATGCCCACCTGGATACACACACATAAACATCGAAAGAGTTTTCTTGGGTCTTTGTTGGTGATTAAGGGCCCATTTATACTCCCTTTACGTACCAAAATGTGTCCAACCATTTCGACTGGTGTTACCGTCACTACCCACATCCTTCTGTACCTCCTTTATGTTGGTATTGCATCTGGCATACATTCACAAGGGCGGGCTGCCCAGAGTCAAAAGTTCATGACAACAAATCCAAAAACAAGCATGGCAACTGTGGAGAGGCTATTGCTGATGTACCACTTGTATCAAAGACAAAAACAGAGGCAGCGTTGGGACAGTCAGTGGTCAGTAAGGCAGTATAATACATTTGGAAAGTTCTGCCAGTGTTATTCATTCTTCATGTCTCATTAATGCCTCTTATTGGGTAGTGACAGCAACACCGCCCCCTTAGATTTCCAGTGGTACTGCTCCTTTGGTCAGTAAGCTTGATGGAAACCTGAAAAGATACAGACGGAATGAATGCAGAAGACGGACAGGAGGCCCCGTCTGTATCCATATCTGTACGAAACGTTGAGCATAAATGCAATAAAAGTCCACTGGCACAGCAACGAAGGGACTTGACCCCAGAACCTTCTGATCCTAAGCCAAACGTCTTGTCCATTCGGCAACTAAATTTCCCTTTATGGGTTGCATTATCACAGTACCTGGATTTTAAATTTGTAGCTTGGCCAGTATGGGGATTGAACCCATGACCTTGGCGTTATTAGCACCACGCTCTAACCAGCTGAGCTAACCGGCCATGTCAAGGACTTTTTTTAACACCCTTAAAAAATTAATATTTGTTAACACATGAAAACTGACAAAAGGACTGAAAAGTGGTACCATTGAGTACTGATACCAATTGCCAGGTTCCGGGCACTGATACCGTATCAAATCAGATGTGAAAGGTACCCATCCCTAATTGTAAAGCCATAGCAGAGCAACACAATGTAGCTGCATTATAAATCCAACAAAGAAGAGAAACGTGACACAGTTAACAAGAGAGCAACATTGGGAGGCATGCAGCAATTATTCTTCATTGGGATATCCTTGTTGTCCATTGCCACAAAGTGCAATTAAGCTTTGTTTCAGAGAAGGCTGCATGGTCCAATGAGAAATACAGCTGCTGTCACTTGGTAAGTGACAATGCTATCAGACAATCAACAGACTACAGGGTTGTAGCTCCACCTTCTGGGGTCAGATTGGCAAGTCTGACACCTCTGTGTAAGGGTCCCAAAACTTGAGAGGGTCAGGAATCAGACATGGGGTTAGAGCATTTGGTGGGGAACAGCACAACCACGAAGGGACTCGAACCCTCAATCTTCTGATCCGAAGTCAGACGCCTTGTCCATTAGGCCACGTGGTCATGGAAACCATACCTCTCATCAAAGATTGATTAATCTTCATCCACAAAGGTAACTTTCTGAAACTTGTTAAAGGCAAGTGTCTGTTGAGGAGATCCAACGGAGGGTCTGTAAGTCAACATTTCTATGAGGGCTTGTAGGCTTTCTCTTGCTGTTGGATATTTTGTGATCCTGTGTTCAATAAGTAGCTTGGCCAGTATGGGAATTGAACCCATGACCTTGGCGTTATTAACACCACGCTCTAACCAGCTGAGCTAACCGGCCACATGTGGCTCCCCTCATACACCACTTTGCTGCACACCTGGATACACATACATAGACATCGAAAGAGTTTTCTTGGGTCTTTGTTGGTGATTAAGGGCCCATTTATACTCCCTTTACGTACCAAAATGTGTCCAACCATTTCGACTGGTGTTACCGTCACTACCCACATCCTTCTGTACCTCCTTTATGTTGGTATTGCATCTGGCATACATTCACAAGGGCGGGCTGCCCAGAGTCAAAAGTTCATGACAACAAATCCAAAAACAAGCATGGCAACTGTGGAGAGGCTATTGCTGATGTACCACTTGTATCAAAGACAAAAACAGAGGCAGCGTTGGGACAGTCAGTGGTCAGTAAGGCAGTATGATACATTTGGAAAGTTCCGCCAGTGTTATTCATTCTTCATGTCTCATTAATGCCTCTTATTGGGTAGTGACAGCAACACCGCCCCCTTAGAATTCCAGTGGTACTGCTCCTTTGGTCAGTAAGCTTGATGGAAACCTGAAAAGATACAGACGGAATGAATGCAGAAGACGGACAGGAGGCCCCGTCTGTATCCATATCTGTACGAAACGTTGAGCATAAATGCAATAAAAGTCCACTGGCACAGCAACGAAGGGACTTGACCCCAGAACCTTCTGATCCTAAGCCAAACGTCTTGTCCATTCGGCAACTAAATTTCCCTTTATGGGTTGCATTATCACAGTATCTGGATTTTAAATTTGTAGCTTGGCCAGTATGGGGATTGAACCCATGACCTTGGCGTTATTAGCACCACGCTCTAACCAGCTGAGCTAACCGGCCATGTCAAGGACTCTTTTTAACACCCTTAAAAAATTAATATTTGTTAACACATGAAAACTGACAAAAGGACTGAAAAGTGGTACCATTGAGTACTGATACCAATTGCCAGGTTCCGGGCACTGATACCGTATCAAATCAGATGTGAAAGGTACCCATCCCTAATTGTAAAGCCATAGCAGAGCAACACAATGTAGCTACATTATAAATCCAACAAAGAAGAGAAACGTGACACAGTTAACAAGAGAGCAACATTGGGAGGCATGCAGCAATTATTCTTCATTGGGATATCCTTGTTGTCCATTGCCACAAAGTGCAATTAAGCTTTGTTTCAGAGAAGGCTGCATGGTCCAATGAGAAATACAGCTGCTGTCACTTGGTAAGTGACAATGCTATCAGACAATCAACAGACTACAGGGTTGTAGCTCCACCTTCTGGGGTCAGATTGGCAAGTCTGACACCTCTGTGTAAGGGTCCTATTGACCTCTTTGGGGCCCACTTGGATACATTTCTGCAGACGCTCTGGGGTTGTTTGAGGGGATTTAAGGATAAAGGCACAACCACGAAGGGACTCGAACCCTCAATCTTCTGATCCGAAGTCAGACGCCTTGTCCATTAGGCCACGTGGTCATGGAAACCATACCTCTCATCAAAGATTGATTAATCTTCATCCACAAAGGTAACTTTCTGAAACTTGTTAAAGGCAAGTGTCTGTTGAGGAGATCCAACAGAGGGTCTGTAAGTCAACATTTCTATGAGGGCTTGTAGGCTTTCTCTTGCTGTTGGATATTTTGTGATCCTGTGTTTAATAAGTAGCTTGGCCAGTATGGGGATTGAACCCATGACCTTGGCGTTATTAGCACCACGCTCTAACCAGCTGAGCTAACCGGCCACATGTGGCTCCCCTCATACACCACTTTGCTGCACACCTGGATACACATACATAGACATCGAAAGAGTTTTCTTGGGTCTTTGTTGGTGATTAAGGGCCCATTTATACTCCCATTACATACCAAAATGTGTCCGACCATTTCGACTGGTGTTACCGTCACTGCCCACATCCTTCTGTACCTCCTTTATGTTGGTATTGCATCTGGCATACATTCGCAAGGGTGGGCAGCCCAGAGTCAAAAGTTCATGCCAACAAATTCAAAAACAAGCATGGCAACTGTGGAGAGGCTATTGCTAATGTACCACTTGTATCAAAGACAGAAACAGAGGCAGCTTTGGGACAGTCAGTGACCAGTAAGGCAGTATGATACATTTGGAAAGTTCCGCCTGTGTTATTCATTCTTCATGTCTCATTAATGCCTTTTATTGGGAAGTGACAGCAACACCGCCCCCTTAGAATTCCAGGGGTCCTGTCTTCAATAAGTTGCTTGGCCAGTATGGGGATTGAACCCATGACCTTGGCGTTATTAGCACCACGCTCTAACCAGCTGAGCTAACCGGCCACCGGCCCCATGCCCACCTGGATACACACACATAAACATCGAAAGAGTTTTCTTGGGTCTTTGTTGGTGATTAAGGGCCCATTTATACTCCCTTTACGTACCAAAATGTGTCCAACCATTTCGACTGGTGTTACCGTCACTACCCACATCCTTCTGTACCTCCTTTATGTTGGTATTGCATCTGGCATACATTCACAAGGGCGGGCTGCCCAGAGTCAAAAGTTCATGACAACAAATCCAAAAACAAGCATGGCAACTGTGGAGAGGCTATTGCTGATGTACCACTTGTATCAAAGACAAAAACAGAGGCAGCGTTGGGACAGTCAGTGGTCAGTAAGGCAGTATAATACATTTGGAAAGTTCTGCCAGTGTTATTCATTCTTCATGTCTCATTAATGCCTCTTATTGGGTAGTGACAGCAACACCGCCCCCTTAGATTTCCAGTGGTACTGCTCCTTTGGTCAGTAAGCTTGATGGAAACCTGAAAAGATACAGACGGAATGAATGCAGAAGACGGACAGGAGGCCCCGTCTGTATCCATATCTGTACGAAACGTTGAGCATAAATGCAATAAAAGTCCACTGGCACAGCAACCAAGGGACTTGACCCCAGAACCTTCTGATCCTAAGCCAAACGTCTTGTCCATTCGGCAACTAAATTTCCCTTTATGGGTTGCATTATCACAGTACCTGGATTTTAAATTTGTAGCTTGGCCAGTATGGGGATTGAACCCATGACCTTGGCGTTATTAGCACCACGCTCTAACCAGCTGAGCTAACCGGCCATGTCAAGGACTTTTTTTAACACCCTTAAAAAATTAATATTTGTTAACACATGAAAACTGACAAAAGGACTGAAAAGTGGTACCATTGAGTACTGATACCAATTGCCAGGTTCCGGGCACTGATACCGTATCAAATCAGATGTGAAAGGTACCCATCCCTAATTGTAAAGCCATAGCAGAGCAACACAATGTAGCTGCATTATAAATCCAACAAAGAAGAGAAACGTGACACAGTTAACAAGAGAGCAACATTGGGAGGCATGCAGCAATTATTCTTCATTGGGATATCCTTGTTGTCCATTGCCACAAAGTGCAATTAAGCTTTGTTTCAGAGAAGGCTGCATGGTCCAATGAGAAATACAGCTGCTGTCACTTGGTAAGTGACAATGCTATCAGACAATCAACAGACTACAGGGTTGTAGCTCCACCTTCTGGGGTCAGATTGGCAAGTCTGACACCTCTGTGTAAGGGTCCTATTGACCTCTTTGGGGCCCACTTGGATACATTTCTGCAGACGCTCTGGGGTTGTTTGAGGGGATTTAAGGATAAAGGCACAACCACGAAGGGACTCGAAACCCTCAATCTTCTGATCCGAAGTCAGACGCCTTGTCCATTAGGCCACGTGGTCATGGAAACCATACCTCTCATCAAAGATTGATTAATCTTCATCCACAAAGGTAACTTTCTGAAACTTGTTAAAGGCAAGTGTCTGTTGAGGAGATCCAACAGAGGGTCTGTAAGTCAACATTTCTATGAGGGCTTGTAGGCTTTCTCTTGCTGTTGGATATTTTGTGATCCTGTGTTCAAGAGGTAGCTTGGCCAGTATGGGGATTGAACCCATGACCTTGGCGTTATTAGCACCACGCTCTAACCAGCTGAGCTAACCGGCCACATGTGGCTCCCCTCATACACCACTTTGCTGCACACCTGGATACACATACATAGACATCGAAAGAGTTTTCTTGGGTCTTTGTTGGTGATTAAGGGCCCATTTATACTCCCTTTACGTACCAAAATGTGTCCAACCATTTCGACTGGTGTTACCGTCACTACCCACATCCTTCTGTACCTCCTTTATGTTGGTATTGCATCTGGCATACATTCACAAGGGCGGGCTGCCCAGAGTCAAAAGTTCATGACAACAAATCCAAAAACAAGCATGGCAACTCTGGAGAGGCTATTGCTGATGTACCACTTGTATCAAAGACAAAAACAGAGGCAGCGTTGGGACAGTCAGTGGTCAGTAAGGCAGTATAATACATTTGGAAAGTTCCGCCAGTGTTATTCATTCTTCATGTCTCATTAATGCCTCTTATTGGGTAGTGACAGCAACACCGCCCCCTTAGAATTCCAGTGGTACTGCTCCTTTGGTTAGTAAGCTTGATGGAAACCTGAAAAGATACAGACGGAATGAATGCAGAAGACGGACAGGAGGCCCCGTCTGTATCCATATCTGTACGAAACGTTGAGCATAAATGCAATAAAAGTCCACTGGCACAGCAACGAAGGGACTTGACCCCAGAACCTTCTGATCCTAAGCCAAACGTCTTGTCCATTCGGCAACTAAATTTCCCTTTATGGGTTGCATTATCACAGTATCTGGATTTTAAATTTGTAGCTTGGCCAGTATGGGGATTGAACCCATGACCTTGGCGTTATTAGCACCACGCTCTAACCAGCTGAGCTAACCGGCCATGTCAAGGACTCTTTTTAACACCCTTAAAAAATTAATATTTGTTAACACATGAAAACTGACAAAAGGACTGAAAAGTGGTACCATTGAGTACTGATACCAATTGCCAGGTTCCGGGCACTGATACCGTATCAAATCAGATGTGAAAGGTACCCATCCCTAATTGTAAAGCCATAGCAGAGCAACACAATGTAGCTGCATTATAAATCCAACAAAGAAGAGAAACGTGACACAGTTAACAAGAGAGCAACATTGGGAGGCATGCAGCAATTATTCTTCATTGGGATATCCTTGTTGTCCATTGCCACAAAGTGCAATTAAGCTTTGTTTCAGAGAAGGCTGCATGGTCCAATGAGAAATACAGCTGCTGTCACTTGGTAAGTGACAATGCTATCAGACAATCAACAGACTACAGGGTTGTAGCTCCACCTTCTGGGGTCAGATTGGCAAGTCTGACACCTCTGTGTAAGGGTCCTATTGACCTCTTTGGGGCCCACTTGGATACATTTCTGCAGACGCTCTGGGGTTGTTTGAGGGGATTTAAGGATAAAGGCACAACCACGAAGGGACTCGAACCCTCAATCTTCTGATCCGAAGTCAGACGCCTTGTCCATTAGGCCACGTGGTCATGGAAACCATACCTCTCATCAAAGATTGATTAATCTTCATCCACAAAGGTAACTTTTTGAAAGTTGTTAAAGGCAAGTGTCTGTTGAGGAGATCCAACAGAGGGTCTGTAAGTCAACATTTCTATGAGGGCTTGTAGGCTTTCTCTTGCTGTTGGATATTTTGTGATCCTGTGTTTAATAAGTAGCTTGGCCAGTATGGGGATTGAACCCATGACCTTGGCGTTATTAGCACCACGCTCTAACCAGCTGAGCTAACCGGCCACATGTGGCTCCCCTCATACACCACTTTGCTGCACACCTGGATACACATACATAGACATCGAAAGAGTTTTCTTGGGTCTTTGTTGGTGATTAAGGGCCCATTTATACTCCCATTACATACCAAAATGTGTCCGACCATTTCGACTGGTGTTACCGTCACTGCCCACATCCTTCTGTACCTCCTTTATGTTGGTATTGCATCTGATATACATTCACAAGGGCGGGCAGCCCAGAGTCAATAGTTCATGACAACAAATCCAAAAACAAGCATGGCAACTGTGGAGAGGCTATTGCTAATGTACCACTTGTATCAAAGACAGAAACAGAGGCAGCTTTGGGACAGTCAGTGGCCAGTAAGGCAGTATGATACATTTGGAAAGTTCCACCTGTGTTATTCATTCTTCATGTCTCATTAATGCCTTTTATTGGGAAGTGACAGCAACACCGCCCCCTTAGAATTCCAGGGGTCCTGTCTCCAATAAGTTGCTTGGCCAGTATGGGGATTGAACCCATGACCTTGGCGTTATTAGCACCACGCTCTAACCAGCTGAGCTAACCGGCCACCGGCCCCATGACCACCTGGATACACATACATAGACATCGAAAGAGTTTTCTTGGGTCTTTGTTGGTGATTAAGGGCCCGTTTATACTCCCATTACATACCAAAATGTGTCGGACCATTTCGACTGGTGTTACCGTCACTGCCCACATCCTTCTGTACCTCCTTTATGTTGGTATTGCATCTGGCATACATTCACAAGGGTGGGCAGCCCAGAGTCAAAAGTTCATGACAACAAATTCAAAAACAAGCATGGCAACTGTGGAGAGGCTATTGCTAATGTACCACTTGTATCAAAGACAGAAACAGAGGCAGCTTTGGGACAGTCAGTGGTCAGTAAGGCAGTATGATACATTTGGAAAGTTCCGCCTGTGTTATTCATTCTTCATGTCTCATTAATGCCTTTTATTGGGAAGTGACAGCAACACCGCCCCCTTAGAATTCCAGGGGTCCTGTCTCCAATAAGTAGCTTGGCCAGTATGGGGATTGAACCCATGACCTTGGCGTTATTAGCACCACGCTCTAACCAGCTGAGCTAACCGGCCAAGTACCCAATGCCTTTTACACCTCTAAAAAATTGATATTTGTTAACACATACAAACTGTCAAAAAAACTCTTGCTATCAGGCTGTATGGGGTCGAAGCGACATGGGGATCGACTCCATGGCCTTGGCATAGTAAGCACCTCTCTCTACCCAACCAGGCAAACCAGCCACAGGTCCTATTGACCACTTTGAGGCCCAGTTGGATACATTTCTGCAGACACTCTGGGGTTGTTTGAGGGTATTTAAGGATAAAGGCACAACCACGAAGGGACTCGAACCCTCAATCTTCTGATCCGAAGTCAGACGCCTTGTCCATTAGGCCACGTGGTCATGGAAATTTTGGGCACAGTCATGGTGTGTTAGCTTTAGGGCAGGTGTTATCTTTGACATCCGTTCTCTAGATAATAGGATAAGAACGTTTCCCATTCCCATTGTTATACACCTTCACATGCATAAACATTACATGGTCCCTCGCGCTCATTCAAACTCTCTGTGGGACTGTGAGACAGCAGCAAAGATGCTCATACAGCTTCCTTCCTTTACACTGATAGCTTATTTAACTGGAGCCCAAAATGACGAAAGAATCCCCAAAAGTTTAATTTGTGAGGAGCCTGAGGCTGCAGGGACAACTGAGACAGATTGCAGCATTTGGTTAATAATTTAATTTTTTTTCCCTCAGTAACCTCCTGGCAACCCTTTCAACACTCCCACGGCTCATGGGTGGGTCACGACACAGACTTTGCAAAAACACCGTCTAATTTTAGCATGGAGCTGAACTCAGCGAGGAGAGCGATGAGATTAATCTCACTTTAGCTGTTAAATAGTTTACCCCAGAATTATTATTCGCTTCACATTTAAATTCTTCTGAACTGCTTTTATTCAGCTCATATCCAAATAGCTTCCTTACCCTGGAGGGAAATTTAGTCATTACAGTGGCTCTTAAAGACGATACAGAAGTAGGAATACATTAATAGAGATGGGAATAAGATAACACAACATGGGGCAGGCTGCAGTTAAAGAGCCAAATGTGTGGAAACCTTCGCGGTGACCTAAAGTGATCTCTTGTTCCAGGCGAAATAAACTCCACAGAGCAAGATTTAATTTCATATTCCATCTCACAAACCCTTCCTACAGAATATAGGACTTTAAAATGCTGCAGAGTTTCAATTTAAAGAATAATGACACAGATTCTGATTTTCACACACTGAGACGCTGGTTTTCACTGTCTGTGACTGAACCGGGCACAGCCCCTACTGTATAAAGAGCCCCTTGTTTAATCCAGCTTTCTTAACTGCCACAAGCCTTTATGGTGCATTTTATGGCTTCAATACACTTCACCTGGCATTTATGAGAAGCTTTACTGCATGACTTCAGCTACCTCCCTCGTAACCCTCCGCGAGCCGACCCCCTTTCTGCAAAGCAAGCGGCCATTAAGTCGCCAAATTAGTCCGAGTGGAAGAGAGGGAAGAAAAGTTAGGAGTGCAGTGACCTCCGACCTCTTGAGCCAATGCACACATGACTGAGTGTGTGTGTGACTGTGTGTGACAGCGAGGGGTTAACCAAAGAATGCATGCAGTCTGCTGGTACCTTGGATAATTGAGCCATTTGTTGCAAGGTCACTGCAGAGCAACCCCCACGGACCTCGTGTTATCAACAGCCTTGACCAGAGCAGCAGAGTCAGGCTTTTGGAACATCAGGGGATATGCAGAAAGTTGGAAAAAAGAGCAGTATTTCCATCAGTATGGAGTCATGAAACACTGTTAAAACTAACCTGTTGGTTCAACGTAAAAAAAAAAAGAGTTAAAGGGCTGCCTTGAAACTTAAGTTAGTCCAAAAAAATAAGAGAAGTTATTGTGACACCAACAGAAGTCAACGTGATGAAATAAAATGTTTTGTGTCAACCTTCGTCGTAGTTTGGTTGATCTAAACTTGATGACTTAACTTCTTCAAGTAATTGTTTAAAATAAATCTATCTTAACTCAACTAAACTTTTCAGTGATTTTAACCCATGTTTTCTTTTTGAGTTGAATTATATTCGTTTGTTAACTGAACTTCTACACTGTAAAATATTTCCCTCCACTGTAAAAAATAATGGTAAATTTGTATTAATTTAATTTACCAATTTTAATGGTTAATGGTAATTTTTTTTCTTGTAAATTGTATATTAATTTTCTGTTTCTTTTGTGTTTTATATCATATGTGTTAACTTAAGTTCTTCACTGTAAAACATTTCACTACACGGTCAAGAAATTAATGGTAAATTTACTTAAATTTAACTTTCAGATTGTAATGGAAAAATCTTTTTCTGGTAAATGGTAAATTTGTATTCTGTTTTTTTGTTTTTGTTTTTTTTCTCGGTATTTTACAGTGTATGTGCTGTAATTTATTTCACAGTATAATACTTTAGGTTGAATTACAGCATATGAATGTGAAATAACAGTAAAACACTGGCAACCCTGCTTTTTCTGTTATTTCAAAGCAAAGTCATTTTTGTTGTGATGGTGTAACCATGAGTGAAGATATGAGACCATGTGATACACTGAGATGTTGCACATAGGGCAAATCTGTGTACGAGATGGGAATAACCTTCCGTCTTATCTGTCCCAACCCTAAACCTTCAATACATCTCATTTATTAGCATAAACACTTAATGCACTGTAAAAATCACTGAGTACATGTAGGGATGGGTACTTTTCACATGTGAAATGATATGGTATTGATTCCCAGTTCCTGTCAGTCAGTTCCAATTTTTGTTACCTTTTTGTGTGTTTATGATGTAAGAAATATGATTTTTTTTAGATAATAAAATCACAAGAATGCTTTTAGGTACCTAAACATGGTACCTGTTGATTTGACATGAATCAGTACTACCAATAAAATCCAGTTGGTACCTATAAAAAGTATCTAATTTAGTACCATCTCTAAGTACATGGGCCTATGCCATGTGGAGCACAGAGGGATTGTGTAATCTCTAGATGTACAGTAGGGTGTCATATCCACTTTGTTCTCTCCTCACCCATGGTTGGGAAAAGCCATCACAACAACATTTTTTTTTTTTAGCTGTAAAACAGTAAAATATCAGGTTTGCCAGTATGTTATTGTCGGTTTATAGTGCAATTTTTTACAGTGCTGAAGAAAACTCTGCTTCCTAGAGCAAAAAATGCAAGTTATTATTATTCATTTTTTATTTTTTTAAGTGACCCTTTAAGAGATACAAAAGGTCACTCACTCAATTTCACTGACAACAGTAAATTATAATATCCCCTTACAACTTAAACTCTAATGCTGCATTCTATTACTCGAAAGTGGGAATTTCCGAGTTCCGAGTGGGAACGCCCAGCTGGAATTGGGAATTTCTGACTTGTAGTTAGTTCGGGCTAAACAGTAATCAAGTTCCTGTTGTATTCTTTTTATTTTAAAATCTCTGATTAGTGTTTGTCGCAATAAATCAACCGTATGCAAAATGTTATTCAATGTTTATATACAGAAATACTGCTGTTATGGCAAGTTTTCCCGACTTGGCAACTGGAACGCTCAACTCGGAGATGATGTCACTTCCACTCCGACTTCCCAGTTCCAAGTACAAATGGAACGCAGCATGAAAATGCCCACATTGCACCACAGTAACACTTCAGACACATGATGACGTAGGCGTGTTTAATTTCCATTCCCACCCAAATACCTTCACTGTCAAGATGACATCCATTAAGGATTCATGTAGACATAGATTTTAAAGTTGACACATATTTTGTAGTTGAGATGATACCAACTTATAATTATGCGTTATCATGACTTCAGTAATCTTTGGTCATACTGTCTCTATTAGTTAGGTATGGCTTCAATCCCTGTTTTTGTTGCACCAAGTTTTATCTGTTTTTGTTGTAGTGTTTCAGTTGAATGTCAAAATGACGCTGATGAGTCTGATCGTTCTCTGACTGGGAACAAACACATCAGCCTGTAGCTTTATGTCTTCAAACCTCCAAACCTCTGAGCTGTTGCTCATCCTAACACCTGAGATCTGTCTCACAGAGCTGCTGCTGCTGCTTTCCTCTCTTTCCCTCACTTGATTTATCAGCAGAAAAAAAAACAGAGGAGTAAGAAAAGAAAAGGTCTTGCTCTTCTCTGCTGTCGGATGCTGGTATGAAAACAGTTTCCATTCCCAAAAAGACACAAAACTCTCATTTTAAATTCATAACCTCTGTGAATAATTCATCCTAAAACAACACGGAGAGACGTCTGAAGGCTTCGTGTCACATCCAGAAATCTAGGACATGGAGCTGACTGGTAGAACAGCTCATACAGTTGATTCATCATTAATGACGAACCTGCGAGGTGACTGAGGTGTGCGATGTTTGATCCTCTACCTCTGCACAGAGCCGGGTTTAAAAATACCTGCCTGCTTTTGTTTCTGTTACATAACCTCCACAAATCCAGTTAACTGCGTCATTCTTCTTCCCCTTTCTCTTCTTTCCCGGGTGCTGGTTCAGTATTTTCATTTCAAAGGATTTCTGTCTCTCGGAGTAACCCAAAGGTTTGACCCAGTGAGTGAAATGAAATGTTTCTGTGAGTGCAGAGCGATGACAC
This sequence comes from Halichoeres trimaculatus, assembly GCF_033239565.1. Taxonomy (NCBI): domain Eukaryota; kingdom Metazoa; phylum Chordata; class Actinopteri; order Labriformes; family Labridae; genus Halichoeres; species Halichoeres trimaculatus. The sequence continues at coordinate 36,472,913 of NW_027437185.1, forward strand.
CGCACAGACTCCTGAATCTTCCCCCAGTTTATGTTTCCTTTGCAGACAGCCAAACGAGAAAAGCAGAAATAACCGAGCTTCAGCTGAACAGAGGTTGCAGTTAAATGTCGTGGTATGCTTTAGAGACTCCCTTCTTTTGTTTTCAGTAACAATAAAAATCAGAATCTCAGACTCTCAGTCCTGGGGTTGGTTGTTTTTTATTTGTAATTGCGAACAGCCTGCAGACTGCTCGAACCACAAATGTCATGAAAGCTCGTGTGTGCAGCTCTAAACGCGGTGATGTGATGTTTTCTGGAGAGAACTCTTTGTTCAACAGATTTCAGAGAAATTCAATGAATAAAAGTTTGTTTAAGCCATCTGGTGTTAACATCTGTTAGCATCCACTCAACATGTCTTCCAGTCTTCAGAGGAGCTCGTCTGAGTTTATGAGTTCGGGTCTGCTTGTTTAAAACACACACAAACTCACACACACTCACACACACTCAGCTGAGGCTGCAGTTTGGCTTTTAGTGAAGCCGTAAAGTCAATTAGAGTGAGCTTTTTCTGGACTCTCCTGTTTACTGTCCTTCCTCTTCTTCTGATTGACTTCACCCAGAGGGTCCAGGAACTTTTAGCTCCCATAAAAAACAGTCCCAAGAACTAAATTGTTTGACCAAGGGGATGCAAAATATGAGCCATGATGAGTGGAGAAAATAAAAAAGCAGGTTTACCTGCCAACAGTGTAGTTGGGGGTGGTAAGACAACAACTAATTATTATTTTTTTTTTTAATCCCACAATTTTGCAACTCTTATCTTAAAATCTGTTTTAAAATCTGTTATAACTTTTTTTCTTTTAACCCTATTTTTTTCTCATTTTATCTTATCATTTTTAATTTGCTTTTTTTAATTGTAATTATTTTCTTTTACTATGTTGTATGTAACTGTCAAAAACAGTGGAGTTAGCTTAAAAAAATTAGCCTGTTGATTGTTGACTTTTGATGGGATGCGTCTTAGCTCATCATTAAATCCTGACCTGATTATGACCCCTTTATCAATCTAAAGTAGGATAACTTCCTCATGTCTTCTTCTGTGTTTGAACAGCTGTTGTAACCTCTGACATGTTCAGCTGAAGGTCTCCAGTTTACAGGGTCACTCTTTAATCAGAACACCAGGAGCCGACAGAGACACATTCACACTATCAGGCTCAAAGAAAAACATTGGATAGGAGGTACTAAACCAAGTCCATCACAGCTGGGGGTCAGCTTAATGTGGACAAAAGGAGGCGGGTATAAAAACATGATGGCTGCTCCACCAATCAGAAATGTTACTCTTGTAAGTCCCGCCTCCCAAAGTCCTTGGAACTCTAAAAAGTACTGCCTTGAAAATACCAACCTGTGAGACTTGTGGCACCTACTTTGCCGTGTGTTTTGTTGCACTGATTGGCACATAATTAATCTTTGTCCTATCACCCTCTCAAGTTTCTTTTCAAAAGCCTTGCCCATCCCAAACAGTATCCCATCCAGCTTCCAGCTCCCATCCAGTAACATCATTTATTTCTTTGTTAGAGCTAGGATGTAGTAAAGAGGCAAGTTTCCAGCCTCTTTGTAGATAGCTTTAGGATTTCCACCTGTCAGTCAACTCAACCATGCTCTTAAATATAAGTTTAATAAGCTGTAAGAGAAAATTTACCAAGTACTGTGTGTGCTGATAGAGAAAAAAATATTGAGACTTAAATTGTTTTTTGACTCAGGCTGCAAACGTGTTCACTTTTGTTGTAAAGATCAGCTGTTTTGTCTTGACCTGTATGTGATTTCAGGTATTTCTGCAACTAGCCTAGTGGACACTTGATGAACTGCAGTTTAAGTAGTTCTGCTCCTGCTTGGTTCAATCCCACTCTCTTCTTTACCTGAGGCACAGAAATAAGAGTATAAATATAAACTATCAACTTTTATTGAGCCACTGGAGCCATTTGGATTCATCTTCTTCCAGGTCATGACGTCTCATAAAATACTTGTCCACATTTTGCGGCTCAGTAAAGTGTTGGATCAACAATCTGACTGATGCACATTAAAAGTTTAAAGGAAGTGAGAACCTGAGCGTTGTTTTATTGTTCTAATTAACCGAGCATTAACTGCAGCAGTTAAAGGACATCTTTCTTTTATTACCAGTCTTTGTTACTTTAATAGAGCGGCCATCTTTTCTGCCTGTGTACTCCTCAGTTTTATTGCAGGTATCCAGGAGGACAGTGATATCAATAAAAACAATTCAGACAAGACGATTTAAGCCTGCAAACATTAAAATATCATTTCTGTGTCCACCCTGATGTAAGTGTGTGCACAATAACAAAAGACTCCTGATGACATTTTACAGGAACTCACCTTTTGTTTTACCTTCAAACAAAGTGGTTTACACAGCCCTCATGAGCTGTCTGCTTCTCTGAAACCTGTCCGATCCTCCACCTGTCTGTATTTATAACTTTATTGCTGTAATAAAAGCATTAAAACCTACAAATACGCAACAAGCACACTCAAAAAAAATAATTCATTGGATGAACATGATTTTATCATGCCATCTTTATTCCATCAAAAGTAACCAAGTAAATTCAATTAATCTTGACTGTGTTGTTTCAACCCCATAGAGAATTTGGTTCACTATTAAGACCTAAATTTGTTAAACCAACTAATTGTAAATATTTGGAATCATAGAATATTAGTGTTACTGTTACTTATTTGCAATGTGTGGGTCTGACTTAATTTGTTAAAGTTGTTTCAACATATCCACTAAGGTAAGAGACTGGAACCGTGAGTGAGAAGGGTACACAGTGGATATAAGACCCTGCTGTACATTGAGCTGTGAGCTGTCTGTGCACCACTGCGTGGACTGGCTGTGTACTCTTAAAACACTCCAGCTAACCATTGGCCAGCAAAGTGTAGCCTGTCAACATATTGTTTTATTATCATAAAACAAAATTTGAAAACCATTGGGTACATGGGCTGGCCATATGGAGCACAGACTACAGGTCTACACCTCTTGAGCACAAACGGACAGTCTGCGCCCAGGAGCACAGAGAGCTGGTCCGTGCCTGTCAGGTACCATCATGCACAGCAGGGTCTCATATACACTGGCTTCCCTCCTCACTCATGGTTTCAATGAGCTGTCATGCCCAAAATGACTTACTTAGTTTGTACCAATTATACAAACTAAAGTTAACAAAGTTATGTCCAGATGCGCCCCTCGCGTATTTTGTTCACCAACCAATTGCACTTTACCGCCACCTCCTGCTCTGGAGAGGTGTTGCAGATGTGATTCGTACCTAAACCAATTAGCTTGAGTGAACATAAAGCAGTCTTATAGTTTAAACAATTTTCATGTTTTTCTCTGATTTCATTTTCATGCTAAAACAAGATGATTTAATCATGTTTAATCACTAAATATGAAATAATCTAGTAGAAGCTACATGTTTCACTTATGTTGTTTTAACAAACATCCATGTTGCTTTTTTTGGTTGCATGTGCTCACCTGAAACAGTTGTGTAAGTTATATAAATCCCAATAACTCACCTGAAGTTTGTCTGATCAGAAGTTTGGGGTGAAAAAAAAAAAAGCCCAAAAATTATCAAAATGTTGTTGATTCTGGATTTCTAGGATTTCCTGTGTTTGCACTCTAAAAAATAAATAGTTGATTTTACTTGATAAGTTATGTCAACTGGTGTCACAAAACTGTGTTTGAGGGATGTGGGGCTGCTTCAGGCTGTCTGTGCTCCTTTTGAAAAACTGTCCAAGTACCAATTATTTAAAGCTACCCGAAGCAAAAATCAGATTTGATAGCATTTAAAATTTGGAGATAGTTTGAAATGGTTAAGAAACCGAGTATAATCTCCCCTGTTCTGTACATAATTGCTAATGTTACTCCAGCATATTCAGTTCCCCCTACTTCCTCAAGCACTTTCACTGTGCTTTCCCTGCTGAAGCCCATGTTATTTTCCTACATGTGAGTTTCAAAAAATGCACAACTAAATAATTTGTCTACATAAATAATCATATATGTAGAGAAATTATTTGGTTGTACTTTAATTTGTAACAAAGTCACCACTAGCAATTACTGATGCAGATGCAGAATTACATATTATGTGGTTAAGATACAGCTGCCTATGATAACACACCTGACCAGCAGGTGGTGTCTTGGGCATATGGAGCAACAAGAGATGAACCTTTACTCAATCCACTTGGCTCAAGTGGTTTTGGCATTTCATGAGGTTTTATCTCACCATCACTCATAGTTCATGGTCTGGTCCATGCCATGTGCAGCACAGACAGCCAGTCTGTACCATGTGTAGCACAGACAGTGCACAGCCTTGCACAATACAGCAATGATGGCAGGGTCGCATATCCACTGCGTTACCTCCTCACTCACGGTTACACGTTTTTTTTGTTGTTGTTGTTCTGTTTTGTTTTTAATATAATGGAGCAATTTTTTATGTTTGGTTACAGATGATTTTTTATTTTTAAAAAGGAAATTTGAGGTTATCTTGCCTACAGTTATCAAGTTAATGATTTTAAATGAAAAGTAGAGTATCTCTTTGTAGATTATCTTTGCATGCATTTTTGATTGAAGTGAGATGGTTATATTCGTTTGAATCAGCTGTTTCGTAGCCTTTAAATCTCTGCCTGTTGCCTTATACCAAAGAAACCTTGTTCAGTTTTCTGTGAAAACGCAAGTTTAGTCATTTAACATGAAAAACGTTAAAAAAATATGAACAACATCACTATTTCATTTCTTAGAGAGAGTGTGTGTGTGTGTGACAGTGTTAGTTAACGGTAGTTAAGATACAGCAAGGATTGTTGACAGTGACAGAAAAGACAGCCTGCAGACATGCTACTCAGATGTTATATTGTCCCACTGAAACACACACAGACACACACACACACTCTCCGTCCCTCCAGAGACATAAATATTTGAGTGAATTGTTGTTAGTTCCAGTCTGCTGGGCTGGACGAGCCAACGCTGGTTTCTGGAGGAAGAGGAGCAGGAGTCCATGACCCATTTAGAGGAAATGTAGTCCGCAGAAGAAATTAGCTTTAATGATCGCATTGTTTGTTGCTTCCACAGGAAGTCCTCTGGGGATACACTGTTATTTAAAAACACATGAGTGATAAAGGAAGCAGATTTCTGTGTTTTCTTCCTCATATTTTTTTAATCTGAGCTGAAAGAGGACATTTGAGTCGACCTCAGTTTGACCTGTGACGGCCGTGAAGCCAGACGCTTGATTTAAAAAGCTTATCGTGAAGCAATTCATTTCTAAAGCATTCAAATTTCTATCTAAAATATATAAAATGAAGTCTTAACAGCCACAAATCAAGCATGGAAGTGAATGTTTAAGATAATCTCTATCTTTAATCCTGAGGATGTGAATCTGTGGGGGTTGGCTGAGATGACTCAGCTGAAATAAGAGTGATATGCTCAGTTTATGTTCATTATCCTTGTCCTCTTACCTGAAGTGACCAGAGAAAAGTTATGATTATTACCAATCAGTCTTTAATGAGCAATTTCTTAGGTTGTTTATATTTTCTTGAAAAAAAAGAAATTGAAGGAAGAAACATAAGAACTCTAGTTTAAATCAACTTCCTTTTCCAAGCTTTGCTCCTCCAAAGAGGGGTCTTCTGGTTTGACATATTTTTGAGATGGATATATAGTGACTGGGTCTGAAATATTTACATGTTGTAGAAATCCTGGACTCTGTGAACTGATCAAAATGCTCCTTTCTTCATGAGATCTTCTCCAGATCTTCAGGAGACTCTGAAATGACGAGGTTTTCACACGAGGCTGTCCTCACTTGATCAAGACACTTTGAGGGGGTGGGCCTCAAACACCAAGGCCTCCAGGGTTGGCCAATAAAAGTGAAGGGGGTTTGTGGGGTGGGGATCCTTAAAGAGACAGTAGCTTACATAAAGCATTTCAAAGACCCAAAAAATTATTTACAGAAAACCAGTACCAGAAAAGATTCGATTTTTAGCTGACATTTATGTGAGGGACAGTAAGTAAGACCTTAAAAACATCTCTTTAACTTTTGGAGCATCTTTGCTGTGGTGTAACCATCCTTCTCTATCTTCTCAAATTGGCTCTTAGACTTTTATCTGTTCACCTTATCACCTGCACAAAAATCAAGGTGATGGATCACAACAGTTTAAGGTACACAATAGAAAAATGAGATGAAAATAAGTCTCTGCTTTTGAAAAAGCTAGTTACCTAAAGCTTGTGGTAGGATTTTGATTAAATTCAGCGCCTCCTTTAGGCGAGACAGAAACTTGTATTCCTTCAATTTTATTGTACATGTTTTAGTGATGTAATGTGTGATTTTAATGAGGTACCATTCAACTACATCAGCATCACTGGTTGACAAGCTGTGGACAAAGCCCCTCTTAAAAATCAATGAATGGATGAATGAATAAATAAATAAATAAATATAGATAATAATAATATTGATAAAAAGTAATATTGATGATATACTACTACTACTAATACTACTACTACTAATAATAATAATAATAATAATGATAATAATAATAATAATGATAATAATAATAATAATGATAATACTTATTATTATTATTATTATTATTATTATTATTATTATTTTATCATTATGATTATTATCATTATTATTATTATTATTTGTCGTTTCTTATTATTTTTTTATTATTACCATTATAATATTATTAATAATAAAGTTTACCAATCCTGCAGGAGAACCAGATATTAAAATAAACAACATGTGGATGGTACCTGTCACTAATGGTCTGGTTTGCAGTTTAAGGTGTTAAAAGACACAAATATTAATATCAATGTGTTTGGATAAGAGACAAAAAACTAGAGCTACTAATCTAAGAAATCTTTTTCTTCTTCTTTTTTTTTTAATATTTGCAGTTATTGAATGAGTTTCAGATGGTTACTTTTGTTTCATGTCCAAAATATTCAACTTTAGATTAATAAATTCTAATCTTATGGAAAGTTTTTTGCAGTGTAGTAACCAATGAAAAAAGTCAAAAGATAATTAGAAAAAAAAAAAGCTTAAGGTTGAATAATAAGAATTCAAACTCTTTCTTGAGTTGCTGTTGAGACATTAAAGTTCATTTTGGCTCATGTTCCATCTTTGGCTCTTCTCCTCAGACAACCTCTGGCTGCTGAAGTTTGACCTTTGACCCCCATCAAATCAATTAGCGTCATTACCTCCCTCCCAGCACCAGATGTTCGATCTAAACGCTCAGCAGGTGAGTCATTTGGAATAATCAATCAATGTGTCATCAACTAAAGGTTTTAAATTGAGTCAAAGATGACAAAGTACTGAAAGAAAAAGTTTCCCACCAAGACACTGAGCCTCGAACAGAGCTCTGATTTACTCATCTTTGGTCAATTAATCAATCTTTATTTATCTAGCTAACCCAAAGAAAAGCCAGAGGACCGTGATGACATTAAAAGTTGGTTTCATCCTCCACCCAAATATTTCATTTTCCTTCCTCAGTAAATACGTTTCCACGCTGCTGACATGTTTATCACCACATCTCTGATCTGAGGGAAGCTGAGAAACACAACATAATCTTCAGCTTTCGAGCGCCGTGCAGCCTTCAAACTGCCAAATCTGCTCCCCTCATTTTCTGAAGGGGTCGCTCGTGGGAATCCCTCCGTTTGTCCATCAGCTGTTACTGCACAGCCCTGAGGATGCTGAGCGGAGACGTGTCCAATCTGACGGAGAAATGAAAAGAAATCTCGATCTCTCCCATAGGGGCGTTGGGTTTTATAGCGTTCACAAAAAATGGGAAACTAGGAAACCTGTATGACTTAAAGAGGAGATGTAAAAAGAGTTGTATTGATGATGGATGGGAGAATGTGATCCGTGAAAAGGTGAACGTCAGCACACAATATGGAAAAATATGAGTCGTTCAAGCGAAGCTACAAACCACACATCCTCAGACACTAAAAGACTGTATGCAACACATCTGTACAGCGTGCAACTGTTCTGCTCGGTCAGTGATTTACTGAACACCGTAAAATATCTCTTTTGGATTATTTCTGTCCAGATTGAGGCTCTAAAAATGAAGAAAAGGTATATAAAGCTTTTATAGCCTGTGGGATTCAGTGGCCTTCATAGTGACAGACAGCAGAGCTCAGAGTCACACAGTTCAATAAATCAGGAACAAACCGATCCCACTGATGAAATGAAGCTAGAATGTGAGGGTGACCGGCTGTTTGTGTCAGTTTTTGCCATGTTTCACTCAATCATGGTTTTAAAGAGCGGGTTGGAGCTAAAGGTGTAAAACTGGCCTCCTGGTTGCCCCCACTTTAGCTTAGCATTAGTTACAGCTGAAAAAAAGTCCCCACTTTGTTTGTCCCTTTACACTACTACTACTGTACACCACCAGCTACTTTATTAGGCACACCTGTACGACTGCTCGTTACCGCAAATTCCTAATTGGCCAATCACATGGCAGCAACTCAATGCATTTATTCATGTAAGGATTCTAACCCACAACCATCTCTAGGGTTTACAGAGAATGGTCCCCAAAAGAGAAAATATCCAGTGAGCAGCAGTTCTGTGGGACAAAATGCCTTGTTGATGCCAGAGGTCAGAGGAGAATGGACAGACTGGTTGGAGCTGATAGAAAGGCAACAGTAACTCAAATAACCACTGGTTACAACCGAGGTCTGCAGAAGAGCATCTCTGAACACACAACACGTCCAACCTTGAGGCAGATGGGCTACAGCAGCAGAAGACCACACCGGGTGACCCTCCTGTCAGCTAAGAACAGGAAACTGAGGCTACAATTCACACAGCAACACCAAAACTGGACAATAGAAGATTGGAAAAACGTTGCCTGGTCTGATGAGTCTGGATTTCTGCTCCACATTCAGATGGTAGGGTCAGAATTTGGCCTCAACAACATGAAAGCATGGATCCATCCTGCCTTGTATCAACGGTTCAGGCTGCTGCTGCTGGTGTAATGGTGTGGGGGATATTTTCTTGGCTCACTTTGGGCCCCTTAGTACCAACTGAGCATGGTTTAAAGTCCACAGCCTACCTGAGTATTGTTGCTGACCATGTCCATCCCTTTATGAGCACAGTGTACCCATCTTCTGATGGCTACTTCCAGCAGGATAACGCTCCATGTCATAAAGCTGGAATCATCTCAGACTGCTTTCTTCAACATGACAATGAGTTCCCTGTACTCAAATGTCCTCCACAGTCCCCAGATCTCAATCCAATAGAGCACCTTTGGGATGTGGTGGAACGGGAGATTCTCATCATGGATGTTCAGACGACAAATCTGCAGCAACTGTGTGATGCTATCATGTCAATATGGAGCAAACTCTCTGAGGAATGTTTCCAGGACCTTGTTGAATCTATGCCACCAAGGATTAAGGTGGTTCTAAAGGCAAAAGGGGGTCTAACCCAGTACTAGCAAGGTCTACCCTGCTAGAATTTATATATATATATGTATATATATATATATATATATATATATATATATATATATATATATATATATATATATATATATATATATATATATATAAGCTTATAAACAAATAAACACATAATTAAACCCATAAATGACACATAATTTCAACACACACACACATACAAAGAAAGATTTATCTGCCTTTGACTGAATATACACATAATGTAACGCACAAATATAAGACGATTTCTTACTTATACATTTCTACAAATGTAGCTGCTTGTATCCACATACACATATCACCACTCAATTTCACAATACATATACATGCCTTGATACAAATAAACACATTATATTACCCCTAAATACACCTGGTTTCTTTACTCATCTTACCATATTTATATACATACATATATATATATATATATATATATATATATATATATATATATATATATATATATATATATATATATATATATATATATATATATACTTAAATTCAAATATACACATAACCCCCATATATTAGGGCTGGGCAACGATGAAACTTTTAATTGTAATTAATCGCATGATTTCCCTGATTAATCATAATTAATAGCATTGTGAAAGTGCCATAACATCTGTCATGCAAACACTAAATCAGTACTTGTTATACAGTAATAGTTAAATCACATATTTAGTGCAAATCAAATTTACAAAATGTAAATACAAAATTAAAGCTTATTGCCACTGTCAGGGCATTAAAGTGATACTCCGGGATGGAACAAGTTGGGTCCTATCACAAGGTTTAGGGCAGAAATTACCCCTACAGCAGTGTTTTTGTGCAGCAGAAGCTCAGGGCGCACACACCAAACACCGCCTCCCTGCTCCTCTGCTGGTTTCCTCTGCACTCAGACGGGGCCATATTTTACTTGACCAAAAACACAAATAAACGGACTCCCACCGAAAAAACTCTGATATCGGTCTGCATTCACGCTTTATTTAGAGAATTTTCAGCGCGTTACTTTCACACAAAAACACCGCTAAATAAGGCTCTAGTTCTCATCGTGTCTCTTCGTCCTGGCAGACTACCTGCGTTTGTTTATATCTGGCACGCCGTGCGCGCGGACTGATACACTAAGTGGCGAGCGCCTTTAAGTTCTGTGGCGGTGCCCCTCTTCTCCATGCTTGTTTCGGTCACTCATCGTGTTTTTCCACCAATTTCACTTCCGGTTCCACCGCGGTCAGCAACAGACATTTACAAAATAAAAGCATGCAAGCAACATGCACTAATGTGCGATAAAATATTCATCGGCGTTAATAGATTGACGGGTTAACGCAAAAATAAAGCGTTAACTTGCCCAGCACTAATATATATATATCATCAGAATCAAACAAGAGTTTTTGCAAAGGAAGTTTAAACATATCCATCCCAAACTCCCTTTTTTTAATAGCCAGTTTAATATTCTCACACTTCCAGCATCATGCTCCAGTGGTCAGTTTTGTAGCCGATCACTTGGCTCCAAAATCCAAGCATGCAGACGGATGGACGGGTCGAGCCAGTTCATCACCGGGGTTAGCGAGTGGGCACCTCTCTTCTTCAGTGTTTCATCACTTCAGGAAGTCTTGACATTCAGCTCCGGGGCATTTCCATGCTCGCCATCCCTCTCCATGCTGCCTTTAACATACTTTTGAAAAGAAAGAGGGAACAGAGAGGAGTCAGTGGGGAGGTGTGAGGCAGAGGACAGGGCTCTAAAAATATTCTTTACACTGGGTTCAGATGAAAAACAATTAACAATAAGATGATGAAATATTAACCAAGCTTTTTATGTCTTTGCATGAGTGAGTTTACAAAGACACCATGTTACAAAGAAATAAAGACAAATTACATTACACACACAAGGGACTAAATTGCTCTGTGTTGTCTTTCCAGGAGTTCGAAGAGGTTGCATCGCACACGAGCAGAAGCGAGCGCTGCTTTATGAATGAATAATACGCAATCATGAATCACTTCACTGAAATATTCCTCCACCCTAACCAGGAGCGAACGCTGCAGAGGTACACGTCAGGTTTGATCTGTTTTCACACAGATTATCCTCACCAACAATAGCAGAAAGTGATCCTGCATCTGAATTATGTCTGCAGTTTGTGGCCCACACACACACGTGAGCACGTTCACACACCCACACACTCGCACAGATACACAAAGCTCCTGCAGCGCCAGTGTCGCCCCATCCTGTGATTGCAAATTAGCACTTACAGGCCTGTAGCGCCGGGTTCCATGATTGCCAATTATGTTTTACTCAGCTCCTATTCAGAGACGGCGTGCGGAGCTGTCGGACGAGTTATCCTGGTCAGCGTCCTCATTGTTCATTATTACCACATTATCATTCTGGGTGGTGAAGTATTGATTTCGCCTGTCATTGCTCAGAAGTCATCCTCAGATGGTGACGCAGTGTTTATTCAGCGGGGATGTGCGAGGACGTTTTCAGAGGTGGATGCTTGAAAAAGGCCCCCGCCCGGCCCGTATCGTCACACACTCATCTCTCATGAGTATGCACACACAGCCACGTCTCCGCGTGTGTCCTGGGGTTTTTCATTAATGGATTTTGAATTTTTCTATTTGTTGAAGAGATATTTTTCACAGCAGACATTTTGGCTTGTCATAGCAGGAGGAGCACAGGTGTAATTAAAAGGATTAATGCCGTTTGGCTGAGCTCGTTCCGGGGTATTGTGCTCGCTGGCTCACTGTCACAGCTTAATGGGACACTTAGTGGAACGGAGCCATCGGAGGGGAAATGTTTCTTACCGGTGTTTTACCTGTTATTACGGGTCAGGAAGCACGCTGGGAAAATGGCCTGCTATTTTCTTTCATTTCTAATTTACCTGCTGGAATAAAACTGCAACATTTTCCCTTCAAAACATTTTGAACTACATTTAAAGAGGGGGGATAAAGCTCCCCTGTATTACACACATGGATAAAAGTAACAATGCTGGATGTTCAGACTCAACGTGTGCAGGACTCCAGTGGCCTGGCCAATCAGGGTGAAGGGGGGTTTGTGGAGGAGGGAGCCTTAAAGAGACAGCAGATAAAACAAAGTGTTTCAGACAGAGGCTGATGTAAGTGAGGAAAAAAAATAGATTAATTTGAGCTGTAAGTCATGAAGGTATATGTCAAGGGCACAGGAGGAAAAGACATAACACAAAACACATAACCTCCCATTTAACCTATGCAAACACACAGTGGCATTTACAGCTATATCCCTTTTAAGCCAAATGTAAAGTGAGTCGTTCCCAAGCAGCAACATGGGGTCTTAACAGTGACATCATCCATTTATTATACAGTCCATGTTCATTTCAGTCTTAAAATTATATGTACGTTTATGTTACATCAGTCCAAATGGGTGAAACAGACTGTGAGGACTATCCCTTTAAAGTGGATTGCAGAGACGCCTTTTGGCCCAGAGTCTTACACACAATGTGGCTCTTAAGGTGACGATGTGTTTGTTTTGGAGATGAGTGGAGATCGGATCTTCTTTTTAACTCAACTTTTCTTTGTTTTTTGTAGCCTTTAGCTGTTGTTTTAGCCTTTAGCCTGTGTTAAAGTTATTAGCGTTTGAGCTTTTAGCCCCTGTGAAAGCCTTTGGTCTGTATTTAAGACTCTAGCTCTTATTTTTAACCTAGAGCTTGTGTTTTAGACTTAAGCCTCTGCTTTAGCCTTTAGCTTGTATTATAGCCTTAAGCCTCTGTTTTAGCCTGTGTCTTAGCTTTTAGCCAGTGCTTTAACCATTAGCTTGTATTAAAGCCTTCGGCTGTTGTTTTAGCAATTAGCTCTTGATTGCAACCTTTAGCCTCTGTTTATGACTTTAGCTCTTGTTTTACATTTTAGCCTGTGTTTTAGCCTTTAGCTTTTATTCTAGCCTTTAGCCCGTGTTTTAGCTGATGGCTCTTGTTTTAGCCTCTACACTTGGATTTAGCCTTTAGCCTGTATTTCAGCCTTTCACTCTTGTACCAATGTGAAGCTTGTGCTTAACCCTCTAGCCTGTGTTTAAGCCTTTAGCTGTTGTTTTAGACTTTCCCTTAACTCTTGCTTTAACCTTTGACTTTTGTATTAGCTATAGGCTCCGTTTTAGTATTTAGCCAGTGTTTTAGCCTTTAGTTTTTATTATAGCATTTGGCCTATGTTTAAGCCTTTCACTCTTGTTTCAGCCCCTATTTGTTATCTAAGCCTTTAGCCTGTATTTAATCTTTTAGCCTGTGTCTTAGCTTTAAGCCTCTATTTAAGCCTTTAGCTCCTATTACAGCCTCTAGTTTGTTTAACCAATTAGCTCTTGTTTTACGCTTAAGCCTCTGCTTTAGCCTCTAGCCTGTGTGTCAGCCATTAGCTCTTGTTTTAGCCTTTACTCTCTGTCTATGCCTATAGCTAATGTTTTACATTTTAGCCTGTGTTTTAGCCTTTAGCTTTTATCATATCCTTTGGCCTGCGTTTTAGCTGTTGCCTCTTATTTTAGTCTCTGGACTCGGTTTTAGCCTTTAGCCTGTATTTCAGTCTTTCACTCTTGTTTTAACCATAAGCTTGTGTTAAACCCTTTAGCCTGTGTTTGAGCCTTTAGCTTGTGTTTTAGCTTTTAGCCTATGTCTTAGCCTTCATCTGTTGTGTTAGCCTTTAGCCAGTGTTTCAGCCCCTATTTGTGATTTTGGTCTTCAGTCTGTATTTTAATCTTTAGCTCTTGTTGTAGCCTTTAGTCTGTGTTAGCCTTTAGCTTGTGCTCTATCTCTCTCCTGTTTCTCTTTCTTCTGCTCCTCTGTCCTTTTTCTGTCTAACAGTTAGGCTCCAGAGTCCACCACCACTACAAAAATAATCAGAGAAATCATTTTCAACAGAGAAAAACACAGATCTCTCTTCTTTCTACTAAACTTAGTCAGTGGGTGTGGTGTTAGCTCAATCTGATCAAGAAGCTAAGAAGTAGCTCGATAAAACACTTTATTTATGTGATTTTATTAAAACAGAATCGAGTGGCTTCCTTGTGACCTTTGAGCAGGGTCGTCTAAAAATACTGGATCTACTTTTGTGTGTTTGTTTGTATGATTCAGTTGCTGGAACTTTGCATCATCGTTATTCAGCTGCAGGATGCTGCTGCTGCTTTGAAACCAGATTTACAACAAAGCCTCCTTCAGCTGCCTCAACCTTCTCTGTCTCTGCGCCTCTGCCTCCTCCTGTTTCCCTGGAACTGACGCTGTAAACAATGTTCAACACCCAATATAAACCTTTATTCCAACAGCAACATTAACCTGAGCTCACCCCGCTCCGCCGTCAGCTCTTTGTGCTGAGCACTTTTAGGATCTGACATCTGTAATGCTGCAAGATTTCCAAAATAATGGCAGGAATGCAGCTTACAGACATCCTCCTCAGGCACAACGGAGACTCTTCCCTCTCTGTTCTAACAAAACAGCTAAAAATAAGACACATCAGCAACAATCTGTATTATAATTTGATTTATGGGAACACAATGAAGAGTGAGTTTCAGACGTTTTTCCAGTGAAAATCGCTGAAAAAGACTAACTGCCATGTATCGCTTACTTGTTACACCACACTGAGCAGCAGCCAAGCCCGGGAGAAGAGGAGACGCAAAACAAAAAAGACACGGACCGGTCCAACTCCAAGCGTTTGCCCGCCAAACCCCAATCACCAAACGTGCGTCATCAAGCTGCAAGTAAGAAGCTGCAGAATAATTCTGAATATTCAGAAAAGAGGGGAATAATCACAGTGACTCACGCTGAGCCAGCCTCCCGAGGACCGGGAGTTGGAACGGTTGCTATTTTGTCGGCAAAGGGACAAAAAAATGACTGTAATTATGTAAGATTGGCAGATTGGTGAGTGTGGTTGGGAATGGATGCACACGTCCATCTCACACGGTGTGAAAAGACTGCATAGTAATCAGCGTGAGGCCTCCGAGTTTTTGTAACTTGGCGCCCGTTGGCGGCGGAGTTGTAGGCAGTGGAGATTGCTCATGTTATGCTGAGAGCGCCGTCCACGTACTACGAGTGTCTTTGTGTATTGTGGTGTAAAAATATGCTGATACTACTGACGGCCCTATGACTCAAGTGTTGTCTTTACAGAAAATCTCCCACTTAGAGCTCAGAGCAGTGAACATTCAGAGTGTGGGGTGGCAGCTAATGCCACGTCTAATCCTTCTTCAAGCTTTGCTGATATAAAAGACGAGGAGATAGCTTTTCCTGAGACGTGTGCTCAGATTTCAGGCTTTGATTTCTCTCCTTTGACCTTTTCACACATGCACTTCTCCAAACTTTCAGGGCAGCCTGCTGCTGACATTGAAAGTTTTTAAAGGTTATTAATCAGATATCTGTGGATGAGATGCCAAAAGAGATCTCAGAAGATATTCAGGGTGGGTGGGAAGAAACAGAGTCTAGAGCATGATTTAGGAGTTTGCTTTGTGTCGATGTTATGAGTAACAGTCATTTGAAGGTGACGTCACAGAGGGTGGTCCCTCTAGCTGCTTCTGTTAAACATAAAAAAAAAAAGATCAGACTGTCACTCTTAGACTATAAAGAAAAAAACAGAAGTCATCTTGCTCGGCTTGAAGTGAGGTATTCACAAAAACTGCTCCCCCTGGTGGCTGGCTTCAGTATAGGTCAAAGAATCCATCTCCTCAGTCATTCCAGATGAGCTGTGGTCAAACTTTAAAAAAATAATTAAAACTCTTAGAAATGTTTCTCACATCTGATTGTTGTGGTGATTTGAAGATTTCATTTGGCTGCCTTGTATTCAAATCCTCTTTTTTCTGAAAAGTTTCATTTTCATCAGTTATACGAGGTTAAAAACAAGGTTTTATGTAACGTTTAAAGACGTTACCTGGACCTGGCTCCAGTATCCCATCCTGAACTCCATCCATAGACTTTATAAAATAACTCCATCATACCAATCTTCCTGTTGAGAAATGGACACCACGGCCCACTGTGGTTTTTGTGACTGATGCAGAAATAAAGTCCCGTCTTGTCACCTGCACGAAACCTGAGCACGAAAGCGAACTCCAGAGAGTCTGTAAAGAGTGGACTCCGTGTCCTGGTAAGCTAGTATTTCTGCATCCATCCATCCTAACACATCTGAATCATCTTAATGAACGCTCAAATTAAATGAGTCTTTGGAAGAAACACAACAAACACAACCTGAAACGCCTGATCTCACTTATGACCAGATTTTATTCACATTAGATCAAAGCGGAGTACGGGCACACGAGTCCTCTTTGCTACGTCATATGACACAATGTTGAAAAAAAGCTATCCCCAAAACAGCCACTTCTTCCTCTGAATTTGAGCCTTTTTTCAAATGACACATAAAATCAATGATTGACTTATTCCCCTGCCGACAATGTCAAGTGTCGTTTTACAAAAAAAAAAAAAACCTGCAATACGACCTTTATACCTACACCTTTGGAAATATTAAATACTTCACAGCAGGACAGAGTTGTAAATCACTTAACAGATAAAACTTAATATTTAAACTCAAGTTTTTGAGAAGGTTTTGTATTTACATCCAAACACCATCAGCTATAGGGTCACAGGGAGGAGCTAAGTGATGGAGTCAACGTTTTAAACACTGTCAGGCAGAGGGGGAGGTTGAGGCAGACACAGATACTGACACACATGTATACAGGCCCAGAGGAGACGATTTGATTAGGATTATTCCTGTAAAAGTTGATGTTCTAGTTTTTAGGAAAATTCTGCAGACTCTACCTTGAAGCTGAAGCATCTTGCAGTTTGTGTTCACACCTTTAGCCCACCAGGATCATAAAGCATGTTGGGTATTTTGTCTGGTGCAGCTTTTCTCCTGTTTTCCAGCTGCAGTATTAATGAACACGAGCTCAGGCCTAAAGAAAACCCCGTACTGAACAAGACCTGAGACCTGTGATCAAGACCAGGGACAGACTGGAATACTGATTCAGCCCAGTAGTTAGACTGCATCCCTAACGATCACTTTACCAGTGGATTACCAAGAAAATCAAACCGTTCAGTTTCGTCACTGATCACACATTCGTCTCTCTGACTGGTTGTGTTGAAACATAGGGCTGCTCTTCAGAGGTTTAATTAATAATTTAATTTGTTAATTTGTGTAAAGAAAATCTTTCCTGTGAATGACTGGAAGGAAAACACTTCATCTTCCTCCTGCCTCTGTGTCTTATTTGTTGAGGAGCAGGCATTAGCAGATGAAGTATCGTGTAAGGTCGATCAGTGTTTGTGATAACTCTGGAGGGCAGTTCAATATATTGATTTGTTTATCTCCTCTGTGCATCCGCGGGGGGCACCTCCCCGCTCACCGCTCCCCGCTCCTCGCTCTGCATGCCAACACAACACATCCGACAGGAGGAGCAGACCGAATGAACCGCGACCTCCAGGAAGGTTCATCCAATGATGCTCCATAACGGGAGTCCTTGAAGTGATATTTACTGTTTATGAGCTCTGCGGGAAATCCAGATTGATTTGTCACAGAATTAAGAGCAGAGGTTGTGTAACTACGAGACAGGCTTTTGTTTTTCTCAATCAGCGGGCTTCCTGCTGCTGGAAAAGTGTTTTCTCCACCCTGTTATTTTCCTGATACAGGGCTGTTTTGCTCAATGATAACAGAAAGATCACCATAACTCCCCCATAGTGTTCCTATAGGGGCTATAATGTTTGCAGTAATGAGTGCTCGTTTGGAAGATATCAGGTGGATTACTGCTGGGCGTTCAGACACTCAGTATTTAGTCCTCTGATTTAGGCTGAGATTTTAAAACTGTGAAGAAAACTTTGGAACATGGCAGCAGGGAAATAACTGTACACAGACACTGTAAAATGTGACTGTTGTTCCAACTTATTATTTTAAGTTAGTATGACCAAAGATTACTGAAGCTGTGATAAACATAATTATAAGTAGGCATCATCTCAACTACAAAATATGTTTCAACTTAAAATCATTGTTTATTAACAATATAATAATAATAATAATAATAATAATAATAATAATAATAATAATAATAATAATAATAATACAATTAATATTGATTTATTTTTATAACTTAAATTATTATTTATTAATATAATAATAATAATAATAATAATAATAATAATAATAATAATAATAATTGTAAGGTCATTCATGTCATTTACTATCGTCTTTGAATTTTATTTGAGTGAATGACCTTTGTATCTGTTATTGGGTAACTTAAAAAAAAAAAAAAACTGCGTTTTTTGCTCTTGAAAGCAGATTTTTTTTCCAGTACATTGTTACAAGTTACTGTAAATTTACTTGGAAATTTAAAATTTTTGAATAAATCCTGTTTTGTCTTAATACAGCACTGTAAAAAAAATACACTGTAAGATAATGGTAACATTGTTTTACAGCAAAGACATTGTTTGTCATGATGGACTTTTGTAACCGTGAGTGAGGAGGAAACAGTGGATATGAGACCCTCCTAAACATTGAGTGGGCATACTGTTTAGGGGGACACTGGCTGTCTGTGCCCTGCAGCACAGACCAGTTCTCTGCGCTCCACAGGGCATAGGCCCAGTGTGTTAAGGGTTAACGCTATCCACTGTGTTCCCTCCTCATTCACGGTTACAAATCACAACAAAAATTACTTTCAATTAATCAATCAATCAATCTTCATTTTTATAGCGCCAAATCATTACAAACGTTATCTCATGTGCCACATGTGGCATTTTTTTTAACAACTATGGCCAAAAAGAGACTTTTGCTGTGTGAACACAAATTGGTTTTGCCCCTGAACCGGAGCCACAGGTGTGAACACATCCTGAGGTTATGAACTTCCTACAGTCAGATATTACAGAAAGATCCTCCAAGAAGACTGCATTAGGTCATTATATCACTTCAGGCACATTCTTAATTACTCTGCAGTTAATTAATTTATGTGCTATATTTGACGAGTGGTGAACCTGGACCCTTTGGGGCCCCTGATCCCCCTGAAGTCACGCTGTGTGTGTAGGTCAGAGTAATTAACCCAAGACTGGTTGGTTGGTTCAGTCTGATTCCTTCTTTGACTCTCCCAAAGCCAAATTATTTTTTGGTTGATATTTATGTAAAAATAAATCTAACTCCTTCACATTGTACTTCGATAATGATCCGAGAGCCCATATCTCATTTTATTGTATTGATTGTATTTAATTTTTTTTTCTCTGTGTAAAGTGACTTTGACTGACCTGAATGGTGCTTATAAATAAATTTGTTATTATTTTTGTATTACTTTAAGTATTGCAACCGTAAGTGTGTGAGTGTGTGGAAACATGGTTGTTGGGGATCCTTTAAAACAACACCAGAGACTTGGGTTTTACATTGGTATCGTGCTGAACTCAGACTGTGGGATTACAGCACCTCTCTGTAGATTTCCTCCCTGCTGACTTTGCCTGTGTCACAGTGTGACGGTGTGTGTGTAAGTGTGTGTAAGTTGTGTAAGTCCCAGTCATACTTCTCACTGAGTCAATCCACCGTCATTCTGCTCCATCAAACATCATCATCTCAGTCGTCAGGTCGGACGCGTCGCTCACTGTGAGGGCGCCGAGTAGAAGTGAAGACACTTCTCGAGTGTTATCGCAAATTCACGATATACTCTGTCAGGTCTTGATGCAGCTGAAATGACCTTTGTATTTCATTATTACCTACCTATTAATATTCTACACAAACCAAAGATGGTATCAGATCCACTATGTCACAATATATTGGTCAGGGGATGAACTTCTCATGTCTTTATATTAGGGCTGGGCAACGATTAAACTTTTAATCATAATTAATCGCATGATTTCCCTGATTAATCATAATTAATCGCATTGTGAAAGTGCCATAACATCTGTCATGCAAACACTAAATCAGTACTTGTTATACAGTAATAGTTAAATCACATATTTAGTGCAAATCATATTTACAAAATGTAAATACTAAATTAAAGCTTATTGCCACTGTCAGGGCATTAAAGTGATACTCTGGGATGGAACAAGTTGGGTCCTATCACAAGGTTTAGGGCAGAAATTACCCCTACAGCTGTGTTTTTGTGCCAAACACCCCCTCCCTGCTCCTCTACCGGTTTCCTCTGCACTCAGACGGGGCCATATTTTACTTGACCAAAAACACAAATAAACGGACTCCCACTGAAAAAATCTGATATCAGTCTGCATTCACGCTTTATTTAGAGAATTTTCAGCGCGTTACTTTCACACAAAAACACCGCTAAATAAGGCTCTAGTTCTCATCGTGTCTCTTTGTTCTGGCAGACTACCTGCGTTTGTTTATATCTGGCACGCCATGCGCGCGGACTGATACACTAAGCGGCGAGCGCCTTTAAAGGGCAACTCCGGTTTTTTGACACCTGGACCTTCTTTATAGGTGTGTGCATGCTCATATACTCACTCAGACAAACATCGTGCAGCTCGGAGTCCTTCAGAAGTTATTTAGATCCAGCTGATTTTAGCCGCACTTAGCCACGGCAAGGAAGCTTCAGCGCGGGACAAAATCTCTGCAGAATCGCTTATTTCGGCTATATTTTTTCATCCTTCGCTATCCATCGTTATCACAAACACACTCCTCTCCTGTTGCCATAGGCGAACACTGTCCACAAGCGCACCACCAGTTCGCATTGAGTCGTGGACGTGCTCCTGTTTGTTGTTCTCGAGCCAGCTCTTCGTCTCTCTCCCTCTGCATCCTTCTTTCATGGAGCTCCTCGTCCGTGTACTCAGGCTCAAACCGGTAAGGACAACCGCCAAACTGGAAGTCGTAGTCTGAAGATGGTAGACGAGCTGACTTTATGATAACACTGGCGATGGATGAAAAAATATAGCTGAAATGCCCCTCTTCTCCATGCTTGTTTTGGTTACTCATCGTGTTTTTCCGCCAATTTCACTTCCGGTCAGAGACAGACATTTACAAAATAAAAGCATGTGAGCAACATGCACTAATGTGCGATTAATATTTAACGGCGTTAATAGATTGACGAGTTAACGCGAAATTGACGCGTTAATTTGCCCAGCACTAGTAAAAATCATTATTATTTTTATTATTATTATTTTTATTTTTGTTTTTATTATTATTTTTTTTTTTTATAAAAGCTTGGAAAGTAAATAAATAAATGTTTTTTTAAGTATGAATTTGTTAAAATTATCATTATAAAATATTTAATTATATTAATTCAGTATAAAAAATAATTTTAAAAGTATTTCGTAATAACATTATCTTATTTCATAGTTTAATGGCTGTATTATATATTTGTCTGTACTTTCTCAAAATATTATTTTTTTCAGAATGTTATTTGTATTTATTCAATTATGAATCTATTGGGGTTCCATACATATCAAGTGTAATAGACAATTTTTACTTAAAACGAGACAAAAACACTTGAAAAGATTTCAGTTTTTGCAGTGCAGCTTCACCTTAGAGGAAAGGTCCCTAAAGTCCGTCTTCAGAGAGCTGTAAATGAGCTGTAAGATGAGCAGCTTCAAGTTAGATCAAAACACATCAACCTGCAAACTCCCACGAGCAATCAGTGCTGCAGGGAAGAAAAAGATCCTCACGTTCCTGTGACAACCTGCTCCGTCTCTCTGCTTAGTTACTTCACTGGGTTATGCAACAGTCAGTGTTGAGAGTTATACAAATTGGCACTCAGGTTTCGTTTTACTGCTGAGAACAAAATGATATTTTTATCACCAGCTCTCATTTTCATACAAATCTCTAAATGTAAGCAGAAAACCTCAGAGGTGAAACTTTATCTCACAATCTGCATCCTGCTCTCTGACAAGGACAAAATCTGACACGCCAGCTGTGAGGTTTAAACACAAAGCAGAAGCTTCCCATTCTCTGTTTTATTTCCTTCTTCTCTGATGCTTTATTCTCTTTCTAAAACTTGCCTCCCTTTTCATGAAAATATGAGACATGTCAAACCTGTAGCAGACTTTAAATAATAACTTTCCATGAAGCAATCCTGTTGAGTGCAGATCGCTCAGCTGTCCGGTGTCATATCATCAATCTGCAGCGCCGTCTCATCCCATTTATTCACAACCTGGGGCAGATTTTTGAAATACACAGGATGTCCGAAAATGAAAAGCCTCATGCAGAAAGAAAAAAAGAAGAAACAGTGAAGAAGATTTTTTTTTTTTTAAAGATGAAACTGTTGCAACTCATGGCATCACCAGAGCACGTATCCCAGAGTTAGCATCAAAGCAACGCAGCCAGCATCTGATTCACTAGTGTTTATTTATTCCAACAGATGAAGGAGTATGAAACAAAATGTCATCATTTGCATCCATTTCTTTAACGCTGGCAGATAAACGTGTGTGTGTGTTGGTGGGTGGTGTGTTTTTAAATATGCTGTTGTGTCTCTGTGTGGAAAAACAAACCACAGATTCCACACAACAACAAACACACACTCTTCCAATCCAAGTTGTTTTTTGTCATTTGAGATTTTTGCAGAGACGGAAGAAAACTTTCAGATTCAATAAAGTCAACCACAACAAAAAGCTTCCTTTGATGAAACCTGATGGTTAAGAGGATTTCACTCTTAAAGAGGACGTGAAGAGGATTCAGATAACTGCTTTTTACCTAATATGAAGGGTTTTAAACTGAAGAATTAACTGAGAAGGCATGGAGACGAAGAAACCTTGGAGTAACATTTAAATCCAATTATAGCAGCTACAAAGAACAGGAGCTTCAGATCAAACCCAGCCACAGGTTTTCTGATTTAAACACAAACATGAATATGACAAAGCTTTGGTTTGATGTTACGTAGCTGAAGCAGACATGCATTTCTTAACACAAACAAAGGAAAGAAGTCCTTGAAGAGACAGGTTTGATTAACAACTGAAGACTGCATTCAACATTTTTTATTTTACAAAAACACAAAGATGACAAATTCTTCTCAGCTTTATCTCACATTCACTTGTCTGATTCTCTAATTCTCTGATTCTCTGTGCTTATTTTTTTCTTCATATCACACAAGAATGAACCAATTGCCAAAACTGCAAAAACCTTTACTTACATGATTGATGGTCAAAGTAAAAACAAAGTCTAATTGACTGCAGGGATGTGAATTTCATCGACTGGAATTATCTGAAAACTATGTTAAACAAACAAGAACAAATCATCAAAACAACATCAACACAAAAGAATCATGTGATTCAAACATATTTCTAGTTAAATTATCAAAACAAATGCCCAAGTTTACTTTTTGAATGTTCACTTTATTCATTTTATGTAGAATTTATTTAACCAGGAAAGCCTCATTAAGAATGAAATATCATTAACAAGAGTGTCATAATCAAGAAAGCAGCAAGTCATAGAACGCAGTTAAAGACAAAAAAAAAACACAAAACAGTGTCAAAAGCAAATCAACATGTGCAGAGTAACATCAGAAAAAAAAATAGCGCACAAAGCAAAGCAGAGTTACAATGGTCTAAATCTGGTCCATCTAACCACAAATATTGTAAAAAAAAAAAAAAAAAAAAAAAAAAAAAAAAAAAGTGCCCAAAGATAAACTCAGGGACTTTTAAATTAATCTTCAAACAAAGCATTTATTAACAAGTGGGCTTTTTATTTGTGTCTCATATTTTTGATTGACAGTCAAACTGTTTGTTTGGTCGTTAAAACAGAAATTGCACGAGAAGAGGCAGAATACCTTTGGTTAAAAAAGACGACTCTCCAAATTTAGATATGTTAAAACTTGAAATAAAGTTTGGTGAGGTTTCATAAAATGTTATATCATCCATCGAGCTGTTGTTTCAGTTTCATATTTTTACTGTATGTGCGTAAGCAGACAACTTATGAATGCAATTCTTTTTTTTTTTATTGATTAATTTTGCTACTGAGCTTCAATGTTTTATGACATGGCATGAAAAAAAAATCCAACAATAATACTTGAATCTTAAATGATAAGCTGAATGTTTTTGGTAAATTCTACAACCAGGGGAATCTTTTTTTTTTTTTTTTGCTTTTTTACCAGAGCTGTGAATAAATACAGATACAAAACACATCAAGACAGTTACAATAAATAAATACTGAAAAAAATGCCAATAATGACATGCAGCTTTGTAGCTTACATTTTTCAAAGAGCTGTCGGAAATACTCATCTCAACCTAGCTTCATTCTAGTTGGGATGAGGTAAAGAGGCAAGCCTTTAGCCTCTTTGTGGACAACTACAACTTTAGAAACTTCAACAATAATAAGTTTTTAAAAAAGTGTCACCTTTGAAAAGTGTGTGCTGAAAGAGAAATGAGCTACTCACACCTAAAGCATTATTTAACATGACCTAAAACATGTGAGATTTTTTTTATTATTATTGGGTGTGTATGTGGTGTGTGTTGTTTTGCAGCCAGCCTCAAGTGGAGACTTAAGGAACTGCAGTTTAAGGCACTTATACATTGGCCTTATTTCAAAACATGGAAGCAACAGTTAATTTATTTAGCATTTCAATCATTATCTTGTTTTGTTTTATTTTATTTTATTTTATTGTATTTTATTTTGGGGGTTGATAAAAAAGCTGTATAAAACTTGTGTGGGTTAATTTTTGTTTTAAATTATTTTTTTCTTTAAAGAAACTATATGAAAAAAATCAATCCAGTTATGACTATTTTATCCATTTTTTATTGGCTGATTTTTTTTATTTATTTATTTATTTTTATTTATTTATTTATTTATTTACAAATGTTCACACAGGAAAGCATTTTTCAAGTGTCTACATCAGAGTGTAAAAGTTAAAATGTTTACATTTATTTTACATTTTTTTCTTTATTTTTTTATTATTCGATTGATAAAATATTTGCTCAAAGTTTGTCTTTATTTTAATTTTAAATGAACAAAATCAACTGTTATATCGCCTAAATACATTTGATTTATAGCAAGCGGTGATTAAACTCAAACTCCCAGAAGGCCTTGCGCGGCTCCTTTCTGTGTGTGTGCCCTGCATGCAGTGGGGAGAGATGTAGAGTGTTTGGAGGCGGAGAGTCGGTCGGCTGGCTCACTGTGGAGCTGTGTCGGGCAGCAGGAGGAGCCGACAGCGACTGAAAAGACCGATTCAAAGAAAGACATGAACGTCGCTGAAATCCACAAACACGGACTTCAAACCCAAGCGGAGCAAACGGTGGACGGCTTTATCCGACGGGGTTAACCGAAAGAGGGGGAGAGGACGCGGCGAAGCAGACCCCCTCCTCTAAAAACCACCAAGAGGAACCAGAAAGAGGTGAGGGGGGAAAAACCGTTTGAGGATGTGAGACGTTTGAAACTGTAGCGAGAGCAGCGGCCGCTCCACAATGGGCTAAATTGAAGTTTTCCTGCAGTTACACGAACGTTGAATCGGTGTAGTTTTCCTCCTCGGAGCGTGTTGATGTTAGTTTCCTGCACCCGGTGCTTTACAGCCCCCGGTGGGTGCAAACTGAGTGGGGAATGGGTGAGGTTTGTCTGGCCACACAAAAGACTTGTGCAGCCTTTTCAGTCTCTGGAGTCACAATCGGTGTCGTTTGGCTCTCATAGATTATTCGTCTGAATCACACACACACACACACACACACACACACACACACACACACACACATTGAGGGACTTCAGGTTGATTTGGTGGTGGTGGAGCTTTGTGTTGGAGGCAGGGAGCGCCTCAGGAAAACAGAAAGGTGGAAATGTATCGCGGCTTGTGTTGTTATTTGGCAGCGCTACAAAGTAAGCAGCAAGACTCCGTGTGTGTGTGTGAGTGTGAGAAGAGTGTGTGTGTGCTGCTGTGGTGTTTGCATTTGATTCATTATGGAAGGTACTAGAATTAAGGAGTCATAACGGAGTGAATGCATGCTGTAGGTCAAGGAAAATGAATCAATTTGATGCATGCTTTTTTCAAAACAAGCCCAGAGTCTGTGCGATTTCACTCACCTTGCAAAAGCTGTTAACCACATTTCTGGGTTACACATCCCACCCCTGTAAATGACCCCTGTAAGTGCAGGGAAGGAAAAAGAAGGAAGGGAAGGGGGGGGTCTCTCCCCATTTGGACTTTCCCACCCCCACAGTTCAGGACGGATGTGGACTGTTTGGGATTTAAAGCCACATAGGAAGGAAGAGGGGGGATCAGTGGATAGACTAGAGAAACTGGACGAACCCCTGCCAAGAATTTAGTTGCAGAGCGAGCAGGCAGGCAGGCGAGCAGGCGGTGATGTGGGTTGTGGAGGATAAAAGCGCAGAAAAATCAACAAACCCACCTTTTGTACACTGCAGGAATAGTTACCTTCCTCTGCAGGCTGGGAAATGTGCTCAGCATCGAGTGGTTGCAAACTGTTGCAGCTGCAAGACTGTTGAATATCTTTCAACAAACTCTCAGTTGTTAATCGTGCAAAAGCATAAAGTTGTGTTTGAAGTTTGTCCTAATTCAGCCTGTGTCTCTGTCTCTTTTCCAGCGCAGCAGCCAGGATTCTGCATGTTATTGGAGAAACTGACTCTGCACTGGCAGCCTCCTCGGTGTTAATGTAATGGAAACGCGCTTTGGTCACCCCCGGTAGCATCTGAAATGCATCAGCGGAAATATATCAGCAGCTCCCATGGCTAATTGCATCAAGCGGCGGTGGCTGGAGTCTGCCAGTGGATGCACTCAAGAGCCGGGTGCCCTGCCATGCCCAGCGCCATGCTGAAGCAACACACTCATCATAACAAGGAGCACTCAGTTCAGCCAGTGGGGAAGCTGTGGAAAAAGTTGGTGGAAAATCTAAGTCTCAATTTTGATTTCCCTTTTTTTATTTTGACCTAGATATTCTGAAACGCGCTACAGCTCTGCTGCTTTTCCTGCCATCTGCTTCTCCTCTCCGCTTGCACTCAAGTTGCATTCCTCTTCCAAACGTCAACGCCGAGGAAGGAAAAGAGGGACTGCAACCTGCTTTCTCAGACAGAATGGATGTTGAGATTTACTGCCGGCCTTTGTTGGAGTTGAAAATGTGAGGGTGGGGATGAAGGGACCCCTATGAAGAGGAGGAATAGGTGGAACAGCAGCTCTATATCAAAATGGCTCAAACCAGTTTGCTGCAGGGGAAGCGCTTTTACTGCAGGGAGTGGGTTTTCCATAAGATCCAGCACTGCCTCCAGGAGAAAACCAACAACCTCAATGGAGTGACCAGCACTCCCAGTAAGCAGCCCCCGCTGGCGCCCGGTGGGGGTGCATCCAACCCTGGCACCCTGACGACAGGATCCTCCAAGTCAGGTAGCTCCTGGGGGGTTTTGTTGGTAGGGGGTCCAGGAAGCGGGAAAACAGCCCTGTGCACGGAGCTGCTCTGGCCCACGTCGGTGCAGGGGACGCAGCGAGGTCTCCAGCAGCAGAGCCTGGCGTATCACTTCTGCAGGGCGGACGACTCGGACACGCTGTGCGTCGGCGGGTTCATCCGGGGTCTGGTGGCTCAGATCTGCCGGAGCGGGCTGGTGCCGGGGTACGAGGAGAAGGTGCGCGACCCGGCCGTGCAGAGCACTCTGCAGCCAGGAGAGTGTGAGAGGAACCCCATGGAGGCTTTTAAGAGGTATGCATGAAGAAGCACACACACACACCACTTTCCTGTCCTGCAGTTACTCACAACAAGAGCTACTGATTTCAGTCACATGAGCAACTTCTGACAGAAACTGATCAATAAGATTGTCTATAATTAATCGATTACTGCTGTAAGAATCAAATGCTAAAGGAAGTTTTTCAGAGGAGCTGTGGGAGGATTTGCTGCTTTGTTTTGGTTGTTTTTCGTCCCAGAATGTGGAGCTGGAGCGATTTGAGGATGGACGGCAGGTTCGTGATAGGGATGTCCTGATCCGATTGTTTTTTGTGATACGTTTTGCCGATACCGATACCTACAATTTCAGACCCTTAAAAACAATGCAATCTTTTTTATTTTGCTTTATAAAATGAACCGTATTGCAACAAACGTATTATTAATTATCAATTAATCAACGACATAAATCCTGATTAGTTCCAAATCGAAAGCCATAATAAAGCTTAATTGTACAAAAAATAATAATTAAAAAGATAGTCAATGGATTAAGGAGAACACCTTTAAAAGCCCTGGTGCTAAACTTTGCAAACAAAAAAATACTGACCAAGAAAGTGTCAAAAATTATTAGGGATGGATACCAGATGAGGCACTTTTATAGGTCAAAAGTCAAAAGTCTGTCAAAAGTACTGGGTACCAATTCACATAAAATCAAACGGTACCATGTTGAGGTACATAAATGCATCCTTGTGACTGTGAGAGAGTGGAAAAGTAGGCGATTTTCCATATTGGACATAAACACAGCATTGCAAGGTTATATACTGAAGAATGAATACGTTTAATTGAAAAAAATATATATTATTATTAAACAAATTGATGTTTTTACCACAAAAATGCAAAAAAGTACTGAAAATTGGAACCATAAAGTATTGATACCGTTTGCTGGGTACCTGGCATTGATACCATACCGTTTCAAATGTGAAAGGTGCCCATTCTTGATTGTAATAAATTAATTATTCTAGTAATTTCTCAAGTAAATTACCAAGAATTGCTTCTAAAAGCTTCTTTAATGGCTAAATTTTTAGATTTATTTCGTTTTAGTTGTGATAAGTCTTTGGATTTTGATTGACAATGAAATCAGAAGAAATTTGTTCGGGTTTTAGGGAAGGTGGTCAGTGTAAGGATCAAGTCTTTGTCATTTTATAGTCAGGCTAGGACGATATGCTTTTCTCCTGATCCCATTCTTCTTCGATTTTTGTGGTGGCGATTCGATTTAAATCACGATTCTTCGATATTCACGATTTTTATGGTTTTTAGTAGGGAAGCACTGATCACAATTTCCTGGCCGATCACCGATCTTTAAAAAGCCTACCCGCCAACACCGTTTTACTTTTTATTTTTCATAGCTAACAGTATATACCTTCAATGTTACAATCTTATTTTATTAAAAACCATCGTACAAGACTTGTGAAACAATAACACCTTTATGTTTTAGCTTTAACAACCAATAAAGTGTCCTGAGTTTAAGGTCTCAGAGCAAAAAGCAACAATGGCTGGCTGTCAGATCTTCCTGGAGGTTTATGAGATTAGTTTCATATGTAAGGATGGGCCGATCACCAATCATCCATCACTGATCACAGATCTCCCAAAATTAAGGGAATCAGCACCGATCGATCAGTGCATGTCTAGATTTTACTTTGCCTTTTTAACACCAAATCATGTAAAAAAATTGAGTTATGATGTCTACAGACTGTATCAGAAGCCATGTTTTCCCAAAAAATGCTCGTCACATGTGAGTCAGCTCTTAGGATTTATTCAGGGGATCTTATATCTTAACTTTTTTTAAGACCAGCTTTCTTGATACTGCAATACAAAGATTTTTTTCTCCCACCCCTGGTTTGTAGACTTAATGTGGATAAACTATATGAAAACCTGCATATTGCTACATATCTGCAACAGCTTGTTGGAAAAACGAGTATATCTTGCTCTTTTTGATGAAAACAGCAGTTTTATTCCTGCATTTCTTCATCTACAAAATCATTTTAGGGACATAAATGAGGCGTTTTCTCTCTGTATCACATTTGGTTTCTGCGTCCCTGAAACAAAAGCTCAAATTCTGCTCCACGATCACCTCAAAGGCAGGTCCAGGTAGAGCCTGTAATCTAGGAATCCTCCCTGCCTCAAATTGAAAACCCCTCCCCCCTCCACCTCCTGACCCTGCCTCCCCCCTCCCCCCTCTCTGACTGCTCACACACACACACACACACACCGCATAGCTCCGCCTCGGCAGCCTCTCCACTTATTTGAAGTCATGGGTTTGTTGGTTTTCCCCCCTGGTGTGGCATGCTGGGTGGGACTGTCCCTGCTTGGCTTGTGATTCAAGAAGAAGGTCAGATATTTTTAAGTGGCAGCCGCGCTCAGGTGGTCGGAGACTCAAGGAGCAGGAGGGGGGGTTTGAACTGACTCACTGACTCACTGACTGAGTGACCTGGGTGAGTGTGCCGCAGAAAAAAGATGAAGCACACACGTGAAACTGAAGTACAGTCAGCTTGTCGGCTTCCAGCGCCGTGCCCGGGCATGTAACCTGATCAGGACGGACTGTTGTTGTGGGCTGAGGCTGCTCGTGAGCTCACTCCTCTCTAGGTCAGGGCGGCGTATGTAACACAGGAAAAATGTGGTGTTAAACACGCGCACACATGCATACATACAAACCTCTCGTCTGGCCATCTGGTGACGCTTATTGCACCATCTTTACATCGCACACCGGACGGAAAAAGTAGGTCAAACATTCGGCGAGGTAAATCATTTTTCAAACACCCACCAGAGTCAACAGCTCGACCACGCTTTTCCTTTTTTTTCACACGCTCTCCTTGTCATCTGCTCGTAATCACGCGGCCTCTGCAGACGACTCTGACTCCACTTTGACCCTCTCAAATAAAAAGCAGGTTATCGTGGGGACACAAACAGAGGCTGAACCCAGCAGGGACAGACTTGTCGCTTCAGCTCTGCTCTCTGTCTCGCTGGATAACCAGGGCCTTTATTTCACTCCCCCCGTAGAGTTTCACATTTGCTCTTCCTCGCTTCATGGAGCAAGTATTCCACAGCACACGAAACCTCGGGCCTTAAATCTGTGGACAACAAAGACACGAGGCGAATCAGCGCTGGCTGTTTTGTTTGTGAGCCAAATAAGCACTTGGGTGAATGCCTTATCACCATCTCAGGTGTAAAAGCGTTCCAGGCTCTGTTGTACACAAATAATCTCAACGGCTCCCCTGCTGCTCGAAATGCTATCTGGCTACAGGAAGACAAAATTGTCAACTGCATCTGACTGTGATGCGAAAAACTGAAAACAGAGGGTGTAAAAGACATCAGAGCAACAAAATGACCCCTGTTTCACATCAAACCTCGCAGCGAGGAGCATACTTAAATCTGATTGGCTCGTGCTCCTCTTGTTGTCGTACATCTTTCATAAAGCTCGGGGTCTTGCTCAACACAAATACCCCCCCCCCGCTGCCAATTTAAAGGCAGCCTGTCAAATTCTTGAGGCTGGTCAAAGACAAACAAGTCTGTTTGCTGGTGGTAATCCTCAGTCCTGTGTCAGTACATTGGAACTGGTTCAGACACGGGTTTACGTCCACCCTGGGCCATGACGTCACGGTTTTCCCAGCTAGGCATCTGCAGCCACTGGCAGCCGCTCTGTGAGTGTCTGAAAGTGAAGTTTTGTAATGCTCCACCAACCACACCCCTTCAGTTTCTGAAAATAACAGAACTACCCCCGTCAGATGGTGACTTCACTCCGCAGCTCTTTGGATTACCAATCAACTTACTCCATATGGCAGATTCTGTTTCCATACGCTGATGATAAAATCTTCATGCTCAAACTGCTATGACCCTGGTCGGGTTTTTGGACCCTTACTAATCAGCAGATCTGATCCTGGTATCAAATATCAGTCCAACAAACTCAAAAAGTAAGATTGGGAAAGTGTTGACAAAGGGCCAACCCATAGGATAGATCCATTCAACTCAAATCTATGTTGTCCTGAAGTGACTAATCCTACCAAGACGAACCGTCCCACTTTTTGGGACCCTTCCGTTGCGGTGCCAAACTTAAACCGATCCAATCCCAGAAGGTGGCGCTACAACACTGCAGTCCATTGACTGATAGAAAGAATTATCACTTCCTGTGTGACAGCAGCTGTATTTTACCTGGTGGCTCACAGCCTTCTCTGAAACAAAGCTTGATTGTTTGTAACAAAGAGCCACATGCCAATCACAAAGAAGACGGATTGCTGGATGTCTTCTATTGTCGCCTTTTTCATCTTAGTTGGATTTATTAGCAGGGTACACTGTCGCACTGCTATGGCGTCTTGCTATCACAGCATCAGGCTACCATGAGGGGGAATGGTTGGCTGCTTGGTGGAAACGGGACTTTAGTCTCATCCTCATATTAAGGAATAGAAAATGTTAAATTAACACTGGTATCAGATTGGATCAGTATCAGGTTTGGTGGCTACCAAAGCTCTGGTAACAGTATCAGTGTCAGGACTTTAGTGGTTAGATTGGTGCATCCCTTTTCAAAACATCTTTAAGATGATAAAAGATGATAAAAGACTTAGAAAAATCAAAACATGAGTATTTGTGACATCTTGTGGTTGAAGGAACTCAATCCAAATTTAAGTCAGTACCTTTACCTCAACGCAGTTGTCCGACCAAAGTCGTAGCTGGATTGTAAGGTCACAGCTGGGGGTCTAGTCTTGTCTGGGTATATATATAAAAAAAAGTGAATCAGACCTCTGGTTGAGAATGTCTCACTCCCCTTCGATAGATGGCGCTGTGTCCTTTTCTGATTTGTGAGACAGTCAAACAGATGCAGCTGTTGCTATTTATGGTTCTTCCTATGTGTGCTAATTGCTTCACACGGTGTTTGTTGGTTGTGTCGGAGCACTGCGACCCTGTTTATCATGGTCATCTACTTCCTCTCCTGAAATTTGCTTGTGCTGAACGCTGAGGTGTATCCAGATAGGGATGAGTCACATTTGAAACGATACAGTACTGATGCCCGGTACCTGGCAATCGGTACCGGTACTCAATGGTACCAATTTTCGATACTTTTTTGTGTTTATATGGTAAAAGATATCCATTTGTTCAATATAAAAATATATATTTTTTACAATGTAACAAAAATATTCTTTTATATATATAACCTTGAAATGCTGTGTTCATGTCCAGCATGGAAAATTGCATACTCTTCCACTCCCTCACAGTCACAAGGATGCGTTTAGGTACTTAAACATGGTACCTTTCGATTTTACACAAATTGATACCCGGTACTTTTGACAGAATTCGGTCGGTGCCTATAAAAGTACCTAATTCGGTATCCATCCCTATACCCAGACTGAATCCTACTGCAGTCCAATAGCAATTGCATTTTATGGGTGTGTTGATCGAGCTAAACTTAGTCCTTTCTTAATCTGACTAAGCTGTTGTATGCATTTTAATAGTCTAATCTAGTGCTGGCTAAGGTCATAGTCAGTTTCAGAAGCTAAATGTAAACGTACTGTGTCATCACTGCTAGTTTAGGTAGAGAATGCTGGTTTCTGAACGCCGTGGTTCACTTTATTTTATGAACTTCTGAGTCACTGGAACTAGGATCTGAATTTAGTTCTGGGGTATGACTCTACCCTTTGAAACAGCCCTGCCTGGAGAATAGTATTTTCCAGAAATCCAGGGGATCAGCAATCAGAGGCTGGTTTCGTTAGACCTGTCTGATATTTTAATGGTCAAAACTTCAACTTTGTTAATGGTGATGATCGTTTCCAAGTGTGGACAAATCCATCTGCAGTACAATAAAGCACAATCATCCTTACTGTCATTCTCTCAGTGCCCTCTACTGGTCGGGACGTGTGCTGCAACTACTTTTATTTTTTCCTTTTTGTGTCACTGGCCTGATTTCACAGTCTACCTGGGTCTTTGGTTCGTGCTAGAAACACAGACAAGCAACAGGAAGCTTGAACTTCCTGGGAAATTTGCAGATACTTGTTGACTTCTTGATTCAGGAATTAAAAATGTTTGTGTCGTATTTTTTGGGTGAATCACAGTGAATTCAGAAGAGCAGATCAAATTTTAACACTCAAGCAAAGATGGAAACTTTAATGATTCTGTGTTGACGTTGATAAATGGTTAAAAGTGACACAGATTCACTTTCTTTACGCCTCACGTTAGCTTGATTTGGCGGCCTGTGCTCTGCTGAGAGGAAAGTTATAAAGTCACTAAGTGACTTTACTTCCAGGCAGTAAATGAAGATTGTTTGGATTTCGACGGGTGTCTGGTTAAACATGACACTTTGATAATGAATGGGGGAATGTTTTGAACATTTTTCATAATTAGTTGAGGATTAATAGACTCCTCAATCGATCAGGCTCTGAGAGATTCAGTAATATCGTTAAATGGCATAAGAAAGTAATCGTCAGCCGCAGATGTTGTGTCATCATTTAACGTTATATTGAGTTTATCCAAAGTGGAATGGATTGAAATGGTCTGTATTTCTAAAGTAATGTGATGCATTAGCCGAGCAGCTGTCTGCCAGCAAAGGTCAGGAGCCGCCGTCCTCCTGATAAAAGACAGTTTCACCTTTCAGTTTGCTTTTCTTCCGCCTCCAGTCGACCAGCACGAGCTGTCCAGACCATAAACTTGATACTTGAGGAACGTGCTCTGCTCGTCTGAGGGAAATTCAGTGCCACCCGCTTTATCTGAAGGCTCCGACGCTGGAAGTTATAGTTTATCATCAAGGATTTCATTTGCAGACGGAGCCAAAGCACATTCCTCATCAGCTTCTGTGTCTGAGCGTTATCAGAGGCCACGGCCGTGTTTTGACTGGAGTTCCCCTCGCCGTGACTGAACGCGCCACTTCTGAACAACCCGGCAGCGTCACTTTTTTCCTGCCCGTACAAAAGGCTGTAAAAAGCCGGCGTGAACCCGGGCACGTGGGTCAAACTAAAGGCAACAGGTTTTGTTTTTCAGCTGATGGGACAAAGCCGCCCTTCAGTTTTAGGTGTGACCTTATGTCAGGCCGCTCGCCGCAGAGTTTCGGGTTCAGCCTCAATTGCAGCTGGACAAGTTTGTACTTCTCTTTAAAGGGCAAAGACTTCAGAAATGATGAATGAGCTGGTTCAAAATTTGTGAACAAGACGTGAAGTTTCTGGGCAGAGGTTTTATTCCCTCGGCGCGGCCGCGGAGAAACTGAAGCTTTAGTTTCAATTTTTTTCTGGGAGAGCAGTAAAAGAGACATTGATTTCTTTTTGGCAGCTGAAGAGAGCTTTTCTTTTTAAAGGTTGACTGTTGTTCTATTTTGAATAACTGTGGGTAATTGAGAACAGAAGGGAAGTTTAACCAAACACATGTAAAGTTGGAGAAACTGGCTTGATCACATGACGAAGCACGCTTAAAACAAACCGTGGTTTAAAGAGCAAGTTTTGCTTTGGTGAACGGAAATGTTCAAAAGGAAGAAAGAAATCCTTGAAGTCAGTTTGATGAAGTTGCTTCTTGACTTCTTCACCCCTGCTTATCGGGGTTAAAGGACGCTAAGTGAAA
This sequence comes from Halichoeres trimaculatus, assembly GCF_033239565.1. Taxonomy (NCBI): domain Eukaryota; kingdom Metazoa; phylum Chordata; class Actinopteri; order Labriformes; family Labridae; genus Halichoeres; species Halichoeres trimaculatus. The sequence continues at coordinate 36,508,405 of NW_027437185.1, forward strand.
GCGCTCCCCCGTGCCTTTCATGTGGTGCACGGTCGTGGAAAACTCACTTCAGATTAGGGCCGCGTCGGGAAAACGAGTGAAGAGAAAGAAAAAGGCTCCCAGTGTGACGCATCAGCCCCGGTCGGGCAGATGAGGAGAAACAGCAGCTCTGGTGCGGCGGCAATGATGACTCAGCAATCTGGGGCCTGCCTCTGTCTCCACACCACCGACGGATGTGTGTGAGTGTGTGTGTGTGTGTGTGTGTGCCTACATGCCTGTGTGGGCTCACATCGCTCATTCATATTATTGTTACCCCACGCGATAAATAAATCTAACATGATGGTGTTGGAGCTTGTGTAACATCGGTGCAGGTTTAGACTCATTCACACAAAGTTAAAGAGTTACCTGTGATAACTTGATTTTGACATCAGATTATTTGCATCATAAAAGATTAGAAAGTTTGTTGTAAGATGATATTTCTGTATGGTTGGATTGATCATCTGCGTTACGTCACCACGGCTGACTCATTAACTCATGTTGTAACCTCTAATGTTGCTTAATTTGATCTCCAATAACAGTTAAAGCTGCAAAATAAGCCGCGGCTCAGTCTACCCTGTTACTGTGATGTTGGATCACAATATTATGTAACATTATGTGACTGTAAAACTCGGTGATTATGCATTAAGCATTTGGCTTTCTCCATCTGGATGCCAGAGATCGAGGTTTGCCCACTCGCGTTTGAACTCAGCAAAAACTATAAAAGTTAGAGCAGAACTTTAAAACTTACATAACCTTTGGGTTGTGTTCAATTACAGTAAATACTCAAAGAAAGGCGGCTATTTAATTTGTGTTTTCGCCTCCTGTAGAGATTTTATCATCAAATGGAGAGGAAATAGGATCATACTCCAATACTCGAAAATCATTTTCCACCCCAAGTTTTAAAGCACATGTTCTGTCAAAATGACATTAGCAGGTTTTATACAGGATATTGTTTTAAGGTCATTCAGAGGACGATTTGGAGCCATTATTACTGACAACATTTTAAAACACTTAAGCAGTTTTGATAGTCACTAGTTCTGAGCAGATGGAGCAATGTCAGCACAGGTATCAATGAAATAGGTGTTGCAATAGTTGTTCCATCGTTGCTTTTTGCTCTGAGACCGAAAACTTAGGACACTTTTTTGGTTGTTTAAGTTAAACATAAAGATTTCATTGTTTCACAGGTATTGTTCAATGATTTTCAATAAAATAAGATTGGAATATTGAAGGTATATGCTGTCAGTTATGAAAAGTAAGAAATCAAAATTGTTAACGGCCCAAATCGACAGGTCAGGCTCTTTGAAGCTTGGTGATTGGCCAGAATTTTAAACTCATGACATAACAGGATAAGGCAACATAAGTTTGTCCAAGTCAAACGATACGTCTCAGACTTGATTCAATAAATGCAAACAGCACTGGTGCCCAGTGATGCTAACTGCTTAGTAGCGCAGTTTGTGGTAGGGATGGGTACTGACCAAATTCAATATGTAGTACAGTGTCACGTAAAATCAAACGGTACCATGTGACTGTGAGGAAGTGGAAGAGGAGGGAAACACTAACCTTGCCAGGCTCCATTGACCAACAAATTAACTTGGCTAAATTCTAACCCAATCAGGGGAGAGAGGCGGGAGCAGCGGAAGTGACGAGCAGACATGACGTCAGCAGACTTTCGTACTTGTCAGCGTTCCTTTAAATCTTCAGTCAACTTTACAAAAACTGCAGCAGTCGTCTAACGCCATTATCACAGCTGTTTCTCGTGTTCCTGTAGTTGTTTGTCTATTGTTTCTCAACAGCAGCGCACATAAGCTACGTTATACGGTGGCTTGATGTGGATTGGTCTGTGGTGAGTGATTCAATCAGAACTGTCGCCCAATCACCAGTTGCTGATTTTTTTGTAGGTCCCGCCTCTGAAAACAAATCCGAAGCGCTGCCACCCAGATGGACTAGTGAAATATTTCCATGGTGTCCATCTGGCTTGTCAGGTTACATGAACACAGCATTGGAAGTTTATATATGGAGACATAAATTTGTTTGTTTTGTTCTGAAATATTCTAAACTTTTAAGTTTTGCCCATATAAGGGCGTGTGTAACTTGACCAAAAGGTGGAAATCATGTAGCTATATGCTAAACTCGAACAAAGCTTGCTTGAGTTCAGTGTTACCAATATGGCCTCTGTCAACAATAGGCTTCAGAACTCTACATTAGAATCTAATGGGTGATGTCATAAAGACTATGTCCATTAGATATACAGTCTGTGGTGTTATTAAAGCCTCTTTCAAATACAAGTCTGTAGGGATGGGTACCTTTCACATTTAAAACAATACGGTACCAATGCCCGGTACCTGGCAATCGACACCGGTACTCAACGGTACCAATTTTTGGTACTTTTTTGTGTTTATGTGGTAAAAATATTATTTCTTTAATAGTGAAGTACACTTTATTTTTCAATTAAACATATTTCCTCTTCAATATATAACCTTGCAATGCCGTGGAATGTCCAGCATGGAAAATCGCCTACCTTTCCACTCCATCACAGTCACAAGGATGCATTTAGGAACCTAAACATGGAACCTTTTGATTTCACCTGAATTGGTACCGGGTACTTTTGACAGAATTCGGTTGGTACCTATAAAAGTACCTGATTCGGTATCCATCCCTACAAGTCTGCTTCATTTAAAGGCCTGGTGCCTTTTTAGAAAACATTTAGTGGGTCAGAGAGCTTGAGACTGACAGTGTGTGGAGGGACATGCACCAAAATCATGTTGGGACCAGGAGTTGAGGGTCGAGTATGGCCTCTGCATGTGGATTCTGAAAGTTGCCCTGATTCTTTCAGTGATTTTTCTGGATTATTGACCAACATTAGCTTCTAGCTGAGGTTGTAAAGATGAAAATGAGTCTGGAGTTTTAAAAACACTTAAAGATTCTCAGTCATATCAAGCAGAAAACAGGTAAACCGTGATACAGGATGGGAAGAGTTAACATCTGGCTTCACATGATATCTTCCTGAGCCTGAATCATTTCTTATTATTGCTAAATAAGCAACCCTAACAGCTTAATTGATGTGGCATTATGTGCTCAGGGTTTAACATTCAGCCAGTCTGCCTGTGTGGGTGTGTTTGGATCACGTATGACTGACAGTGGTTTGGCTCCTTACGCAAACATCCCCGCAGCTGTCATCACATTTTGATTCAAACGCTACCCTAAGTATGATTGGACGGCGAACACGTGTGACATCATCTTTTCCTAACCGAGTCCGCCCACTTTGAACCAGGGAAGCGAGGACAAAGAGGGAAAATCTCAAGAGGGCTGATTGAGAAAATATGTGTTCAAGGCTTTTAATCAAATATTAAAGATCATCTTCTTTTCTCTCAGCTCCAGGGTATTCATTTTATCTGTTAGCTCAGTCTGCTGCCTTCAGGTTCAAGAAATCTGTCAAACTGAGGCAGTGCCCTTCAGAAAATCATGTCCTTGCTGGCACTACAGTTTCACCCGTCTGTGTTAACTCTGTGCGCTCATGTGTTGAAGGTTTTTGCCCAAGTGGACTGGGAGCTGTGTTTTCATGTGTGAGGCAAGCAGAGAGTGCTTCACAGCCAGACTGTGGCAGGAGTGAAGCGAGGAGGAGGAGGAGGAGGAGGAAGGGGGATGTTGAAGGGGATGAAATTTCAGATTCCTCTGACGGTGTTGGATAGCTGGCCAGGAATGCACACCTCGTCTGGGTTGGGAAGAGCTCGGGGATTTGGAATAGTGGGTTTGTGTGCTGGCCAAGAAAAGAAGTGTGCGCTGTGTTTACACTTTGGCAAATCATTATCGAGGAGGGGGAAGGAGTCGAAATGCTGATTCAAGAGACTTTCTTTCAATATCTTCATTTGAATCTCGTCACCCTATTAAAACAATGCTCTCAGTCTTTTTTTTTTTTAGGATGAGTTTTTGTCTTAAATCATCTCTTGATCATGCTGCCATCTCTGGTAAAATTGCTTAAAGCTTTAGCTAAAAGGGTCATGCTCTTTATGCCCTATAGGACAATGGTCTGTGTCAAGAGGGTAAGTTAGGCCATTTTATTTCTAGCCTAAGTCAAAAATCTGGATTATGTAGGATAAAATGTGTCTTGGGCTATTTAACAGGCTTTCATGATGGCATCTGCTTCAAGAAGAAACAGAAACTTAAGTGCAGAAGAAACTGTAAACGTGATTCTTGAATCAGTTTCAACAGGTGAATGGTCAGATAAAAGCTAGGGTATAATGTTTTAATACTAGGTTTAATTTCACAAGTTATGGTTTAACTAGAAATTTAGCTACCTCTAGCTAGCTACCTTTAGTGGGAATGTATTTACGTCACATCCACTTCAGTCGGACTGAGTGGCAAAACAAACCCTACTTAGCATTTTGAGAGTGGCTGTAAACATGGGGAGACCAGGAAAAATGGAGGGTATGATGTGAAATTGAAGATAGTTGGACTCTACATTGGTTTGTCAAAGCTATCAAAGAGCCAGGGGTCCACAAACATCGACATGTGGCCAGAAATCATATCCTGACATTTATTTGTACCTGATTGCAACGCCAGGAAAACTCACAAAGCAAAGCCTGAAAGCTAAGAAAGCATCTATATGATTCAATTCACAGTAAACAGTGGGTTGAGCTGAGTGAATACTCGTATTATCTATCTGTTCTTTTGATATTTAACATAGACTATATTATTAATGGACGTAAAGTCTCTGCGACATATTATTTTCCAATGCCTGGCATTTACAAACCGTTCGTCCTTTTCAGAATCTGTAATAAGTGGTGTTATCCTCAGATTTTCACATTTCTGATTGTCCCTGAACATATCATGCGGGACGTCGGCAACATGCCGAAAAATGGCTCTTCTCTTTGAAAATCTGCAGAAAATCTACCGTTTGCTCTAGCTTAATTCTGTAAAAAAACAAAAAATTCTACACTCGTTACTGCTTTAAACAAGCCCTGAATGATCAATATGTGTCTTGTATTTAAATCTAAAAAAATATTTAAAAATTGCTTTCCATCTTCCTGGTGTCATGTTTCAGGTTGGGGCTGCTCTGCACCAATGAGCAACAGTTTGTGTGTTGAGAGCTTGTAAATATAAAAAATCTTCACTCTTCTTTGATCCAAGACTTGCATAAAGTGTTTTGTACATAGTTAGTTACAGTTTTCATTGTTTTACAGTAAATATTCAGAAAATTTCAATGTCAGCCTGTCTTTATTGAATAGTTTCTTGCATACCTCATAGAAGTGTTAAACTTCATATTTCAGTGAAAATTAATCAACAGTGGGTAAAAATGTGACAAAGACAAAAACTGGTCTAAAACTCAAATCAGCTTATTTTAGGTGCAGGAATGTGTAGATTCTGTGAAGAAAGAATTACAAAACTTTTTTTCCTGTGTTTTTTTATGCTTGAGGGTACCTAAAAGTGTGTTGTATATACTCCCACCTTATTTTCTGGAATTTTTTAAAATTCAATTTTCATTTTTTTGTCATGAAAAACATCTTTTAAATTTTGTTTCACTACTTAAAATCCTAATTGAGTTATGTCAGCCTATGGCCATGGTTGTTCTGAATCTATAGAGGTGCTGCACTTTACATTACAGGGAAAAATGAGACCACAGTGAGTAAAAATATGACAGAAGCAAAAAATGCTCAAAAAGTGCTTTGGATTGAAAGGGTTACGTAAAGTTAATACCAAATACTTTATACATCACAGCTACAGCTGCTTGTGCTGGAGTTCCCCCTTATTTGTAAAACTGGGTTAGCCTCAGTTTAACCTAGTTTACAAATCATGTTGAGCACAAGGTTCATCATCAAAGACAAAAATGTTTCTGATATGAAAAATAGAGCTGAATTTAAAATGCTAACATTTGAGATTTTGTGATTTAAATTAACTTTAAATTACACAAAATGGGAACCCCAATTCCAGCCATTGTTGCCTGGGTTGTTTCAGAAAATTACAGTGATCGATCAGTTTTTCTTTGTCTTGCAGTCGCCTGTCTGAAGATCCCTCTGGTTGCTTTTCAAAAATGTTTGTTCAATCAATTGCACAACAGCTCTTCCTCATTTTTTGATTTTGTTTTAGAGTTTTTGACCGTATTAAGCCAACGCTTAAATTCTGGCCATTCTGGCTTGCCCACTTATGTCTGTAATCAAGCATAAATGAGCACAAGGCAAGTTTCAAAATTAAAGAAATGTTTTTTTTTTCTTTTTGGTTGGCGACATTTGAGTATGCCTACTCAGCATATGATTTACCTGACATTTGTTCAGTTTAGGTTGGAGTTATTTACTTTAGAGTTTGCACTATGGAGTGAAAGGGCAGTTTAAGTCAGGTTTAAAGTTGCCTAAGTCAGACTAGACTGTTAGAAAAACTGGACCAAGTCACTTTATTATTCAATGTTGTCATGTTATTAATAAATATCATATGCTCTGTATTTGGCCAAGTTTTTTGTGCTTTCCCCAAAACTTGAAAAAATGACTTGGGCCATTATTTTAACAGGGTGATGATTTGGTGAGTTCACAGCCTATTCCAAAAAAACTGAATAGATTAACTGTCCTCATGTGAGAAGTTATAAAAGATTAACCAAAAATGAAGCAATTTAGGGTGTAGAGTGGGTCAGGTTTCAGGGTGGATGTGGTCACACAAACAATGCGATCACTGTGTGCGACCAGTCCCATGATGGTGGTGTAAAGACTCCAAAACATCACAAGACTTCATCAGATACCATCTTTAGATTCTGTAATGAGGATTTGGGGAATGCTACGTTACGTAAAAGCGTTTTGGGTCTGATTTTGAGAAGACACACTTGTTTGTTTCGCTTATGCAAGTCACCCTCACACACTCCTCACTCCCTGACCAAGCAGTCTCCAGGACTGTGTTTCTCAGACAGCGGGAGGCGTTTGCCTGCACCGAATCGATTGTGCAAACCCATTAAGCTGAGATCAGATTCTTGCATTGTCCAGCATGTTTTAGAGCTCAGCAGAAAGCGGCGTTTTAAAGACTTAGAGGAGCTTTCTAAGAGAGTCGCTCAGAGTTCAGAGGTGGTTTGAGTTCTCTGCAGATTTATGGCGAACCCTCCTGTTGACACCATGTGGAAAACACCTGTTTGGACGTCAGCAGAGAGGTGTGGTCTGAAGTGGAACAAGCACAAATGTTTGAGCTTTTGGAGTGAGCATGGGCTGTTGGAATACAAAAGTGTTTCTCTGGAAAGTCGTTTTTTTTTTTTCCTCTTATGTAACAAAGAAAGTTTGACCCATCCCATAATTCAGTGTTCTTTCACAAACAGCTGTCGGAAGATGAAGAAATCCTTTCTCAATTTTTGTAACACATATTTAAAGATTAATGAAAACAAGGCTCAGTGTTTCACTCAGCATTTCATGCCAAATATAAATCTGTGGTTTAGTGCTCATCTAATATAGATATTAGCAACCCAGATCTAACAGTTTGATTCCTAACATCTTATCTAATCTAAGCATTTTCACAATTACTGAGCCGTCTGTTTGATTTTGACGAGAGTTTCTAATTCCTGAACAAATATTTACTTCACGAGCTGCTGGATCTACAAAACGTGAATCTCTCCTGAAAGTTTCAGCCTCAGGAAGTCCTTTGAGTGTCGCAGACTCTGTGAGGACTACATGATTGGTAGAAGTGCTGTTCATAGAGACTCCGGTTGAGGCGGGCTGCAGAAAGACCAGAAACCACGTAGACACCTAGCCAAAAAAACAACTGACTTTTCCAGCATTAAAAACATATTTACAGCCTGGTTCAAAAACAGCCTGGGTCTGAAAGGCTAATTTTAGTCTTTAACTCTTGTAACAACTTTAAGCTCATGTTTTAGATTGTTTTTAGCTTTAAGCTTGTGTTTTAGCCTGTAGCTCCTGTTTCAACCTTTAGCCAATATTTTAGCCTTTGGATGCTGTTTATGCCATTAGCCCATGTTTTAGCCATTAGCTCTTGTTTTGACCTTTAGCTTGTGTTTAAGCCTTTAGCTCCTGTTTCAGTCTTTAGCTCATATTTTAGTCTTTAGATGTTGTTTATGCCATTAACCCGCATTTTAGCCACTAGCTCTTGTTTTAGCCTGTAGCTCCTGTTATAGCCTTTGGCCTTCATTAAAGCCCTTAGCCTGTGTTTAAGCCTTTAGCTCACATTCCAGCCTTTAGCTCCTGTTTGAATATTTAGCCCTTAACTCTTCCAATAACCTGTAGCTTATTTTTTAGTTTGTTTTTTAGCTTTTGGCTTGTGTTTTAGCCTTTAGCTCTTGTTTGAGATTTTAGCCTATGTTTTAGCCTTTAGATTTTGTTTACCCCATTAGCCCATGTTTTAGCCATTAGCTCTTGTGTTGACCTCTAGCCTGTGTTTAAACCTTTAGCTCACATTCCAGTCCCTAGCTCCTGTTTGAGTCTTTAGCCTCCATTTTAGCCTTTAATGCTTGTAGTAACATGTAGCTCATGTTTTAGCTTGATATTGTAGCCTTAAGCTTGTGTTTCAGCCTTTAGCTCCTGTTTGAACCTTTAGCCCATTTTTTAGCCTTTAGATGTTGAATATGCCATAAGCCCGCATTTTAGCCTCTAGCTCTTGTTTTGACCCTTAGCCTGTGTTTTAGCCCGTAGGTCCTGTTATAGCACGAAGCTTCCATTTTGGCCCTTAGCCTGTGTTTAAGCCTTTAGCTCCTGTTTGAGCCTTTGGCCTCCATTTTAGCCTTTAATACTTGTAGTAACATGTAGCTCATGTTTTAGCTTGTTTTTTAGCTTTTAGCTTGTGTTAAAGCCTTTAGCTCCTGCATTAACCTTTAGCTCATATTTTAGCCTTTAGGTGTTGTTTATGCCATCAGCACATGGTTTAGCCATTAACTCTTGTTTAAACCTTTAGCTTGTGTTTTAGCCTTTAGCTCATGCTCTATCACTCTCCTGTTCAGATTTCTTTCTGCAGTGTCCACCATTACTAAAAAACAACTCACAGAAAATTTTTTCATCTAGAAAAAAAAAGACAGAACTTGCTTCTCACTACTAAACTTTGCTACAGTAGTGTCATCAAAGACTTTTGGCGAGGAAGTGGCAAGTATCGGTATCGGTGTTGGGTATCAAGCCAATACCAGCCCAATTTCAAGGTATCAGTACTTGTGAAGGCTGCTGATACCAGCAAACGATATTTAAGGCAAAAGAATCCAATGTTTAGTGAGTCCTCCTCACCAGTAGTTGGCGCTGCATTGCTGCAATTTGGCACCACAGCAAATATAGGCCAGGTTCTGTTCAGACAGAAATGAATTCATGCCCTCCCTATTCCCTGAGAAATAGAAGTGGGAGAAAAAATGTGGTTTCGTAGTTAAAGGATTTTGATAACACTTTATATTGGGGAACACATTTTCACTATTAATTACATGCTTACTAATATGCATATAAGTAGCATACTAGCTCTTCATTAGTATTTATTAAGCACTTATTAACACCTCATTCTACATCTGCTTCTATTGCGATATAGATTCACATTTTTCATTATATTACCTCCTAATTATCGCTTTGTGACTGTGAATATTTATATATTTTTTTGGTGAATTTCAGGGTCAACATTTTTTAAGATTTCAGAGTGATAAAGGAAGAATTACTGTTCTCGTGGTACTGCCCCTTTGCGAGACCCTGATAACCTACACCATTATTCACATCATTAATTAGAATTAACAATGCATTTGTTCACAGTCAATAAGTGATAATTTGGAGTTAATGTCATAACAAACATCTTTTTTCATATTGTAGTAGAGGAAGAATAATAGTATGTTGCATAAGGTGTTAATAAGTGCTTAATAAGTACTAATGGAGGGTTAGAATGCTGCTTCTATGCATATTAGTAAGCACACAATTAATAGTAAATGTTCCTTAATATAAAGTGTTACTGTGATTTTTCTTAAGATTTTAAAACAGATTTTTTTTCAATTTTTTAAATTAATTAATTTATTTTTCTTTTATTGAAATCCTCCAATTTAGTCTTTGTTTATAGGCTGGGTTGGAAAAAAGTTAAAATGTCAGAGCCCCTGAATAAATCCTAAAAACTGTCTCATGTAATGTGCATTTTTGGGGGGGAAATATGGCTTCTGATAAAGTCTGTAGACATCATCATCATTCAACTTTTGCACATGGTCTGTCACATGGTCTATCAAACAATCAACTCAGAAGAAAACCATATCATCCCAGCCTATCTGAAAAATAACATCAAGAAACAACCCATTTTGATCCTGTTACTCTCATTTAAAATCATGACAAATCTTAAAAAGTGAGACTATCTTTTAATGAAATTCAAAATTGTATTTTATGAGTGTTGGACTGACTGATTAACCAAGAGCCTGCTGTGATGTCGTCCATTAAGGCGAAGATAGATGATAAAATGTGGAAAAATCCAGCAGGTCAACCTGATCTCAGAGGTTATGTTTATTTTATTTATGCACATTTTTAAGCTCATCTGTATGTTAACAGGATACACCTATTTGAGCTAATGGGGGTTTTCCATGTCACCTAATTCTCCACTCAGCCGTGTCAAACAAATGACTTTAAAAGCATCTTTGTGTGTTTGAAATTTGCCTAATTCACTGCCGCAAGGCTGACCTCTTCAGAGGGTTATTTATCTAATAAAAGGCTCTCAGCACAAATTAATGCTCATATGTCGGTCTGCTGCTAACAGTGTCGCTATTCTGCCTCCAAAAACAAGCTTTATTAATGAGCCTGAGTTCTGAGTTCATGTTCAATCAGATAAAACTGGAGTCAAACGATAACAGATTGAGGAGGAAGTGAGAGCATATGGCGGATGGAACAGAAAGCTTAACTGTCTGAGCCCAAACATTTGCTCCCAGAACCAGTCGCTCTTATTGTCCTCATCAGTGTGATTACTCTGAACAAGATGATTGCAGTAAACTCCATGCATAATGTAAGAATCGAACAAGAAAGTGCGAGGGAAGCATCTGCAAGATAGTCGTCTCTTCCACTTTGGGTGAGCCGTGCATGAGTCAGCCGTTGCCGCTCAGCTCTCCTGACTTTGCAAAGACGCTGAACGGGCTTCGTCCAAATTGAGTCGATACTAAATGAAGAGATGGGGTTCTTCCAATGAAATGGGCTCTGCCATTTTCTCCTGATCATAGCGGGAAGTGTTGTCAGTGTTGCTCTCCGTGGCGATCTGTCTGAAGCAGAGAGCTCTGCGCACCAGTTGGCCTTTTCGTCCATTAATAGAGCAGCATCAAGGCCACACATGGGCGGCATATTTCAGCCCGTGTCCTGCTCCGTGTTTATGAGTGGGAGTGTGGGCTGTGTTTGGCATGGATTTCAGGCTCCGCTCCGGCTCTATAAAATGAGCTGTGTAAATTTGTAAGGTGCTGGCTCGGTGCCCGGTGCTGCCCCGACATCTTCACTAAACGTCACACTGAAAGCTTCACTTTGCACATTGCTGTGGGAGCAGAGGCCGCCGCTGCCCCGAACACGACAGATGGTGAGTGCATTAGATGCATTTCACATCCCCCTTCTTTGCCTTTCTTCATGTCTTAAATAGAAATTGGCATCAACCCGGGCATCTGTTGAGAGCCGGAGCGAGAAACAAAATAGTTGGAAATAATGTCCAAGTCCGCTGCGTGTGGCTCAGGTATGCTGCAGGTTGGTCTGGCAAACTCAGTCAGCTTTTCCTGCTCCAGTTTTCTCTCCAGTGGAGCTCTCTTTGTCCCCCGTCCTTGTCTTTTGACTCTTTGACAGCGAGAAAAGTAGCCGGATTGTGGGAGAAGAATGACTCTTTGTTTGTGCCACTTGCTGTCACTGTGGATTTGATTGTCTCAGTGGGCAACACGGCCTCGGACACAGCCATTCACACGCACTCACGCAGTCACCCCTGCCGATGGACATTCCTTTTGGCCCGGCTCCCAGATGGCGCTGCAGGTTCCCTATGTGCTGCAGCCATCTGATGGAGTGATTAACTGTTTGTGAAAGGCCGAGCAGCCACCATGACGGGGCGGAAAGGTTGGAGATCATTTGCACTGCTTTCCCCCCCGCTGGGTGTCAGAGTGCTTGGAAAAAACTGAGCTCTCTGAGGTTTGTTAGGAGGTACGAAAACAGGTTTGTGCCTCTGCTAAAGGGGAGGCTACAGTTTGGTGCACTCCTCGTTAGAGATGGGTCATGAATTTAGAAGCTTTAGATATTCAAAATGGGATGTTGATTACAGATTTCATTTAATTTTTAAGTTAGATTTGTCTGTTGTTTTTACGATCCCCTGGTTGTCATGTGGTAATCCCTCCAGACAATGGCTGAAAAGCATCCTAGCGCTGTTTGCTAACCACATTACAGAACACAAGAAGAAGAAGAATGGTGTCTGCATCAAATAGCAAAAGAAGAAGAAAACATTAACTTAAGTTGCTGGAAATACGGGAAATCTCACTGACAATAAAGTTGCTGTAAAATCTGCAGCGACCTTTTGACGGATGTCCACATGTCCGGCTCACAATCAGCAGCTAGGGTCTCAAACTCACAGCTTCACCGGCCTGTCACTTGAGATTAATTCAGGGACCAGAGACACGGGGAAGAAATATCTTATTTCCGAGGTGACCCTGAATGCAGCTTATAGCAGAATATCGCAACAAATATCTTGAGCCCTGTTGTCCCCCAGTTGGTTCAGTTCAGTTTGTCTCAGTACGGCACACGTTTTATTTTATGACGTTTCCTTTGACTAAAACGGGAACAGATCCCCAATTACCAAACTGTACCATCCCACTTTTAGAGACACTGCAGTCCATTGATTGGTGGAAAGAATTGTCACTTCCTGTGTGACAGCGGTAATTAGGGATGGGTACCTTTCACATTTGAAACGATACGGTACAGATGCTCGGTACCTGGCAATCAGAATCAGTACCTTTTTTACTAGTTTTTTGTTTATATAGTAACAAAATTCAGTTTGTTCAACAATAAAATATATATATTTTTCATTTTAAATATTTTTTCTTCAATTAACATCCTTGCAATGCTATGTTTAGGGATGGGTGCCTTTAACATTTGAAAAGATACGGTACAGATGCCCGGTACCTGGCAATCGATACCGGTACTCAACAGTACCAATTTTCTGTACTTTTTGTGTAAATTTGGTGAAAAAATATCAATTTGTTTAGTCATGAAATACATTTTTTTCCAGTTGAACATATTTATCCTTCATCATATAACCTTTCAATGCTGTGTTCATGTCCAGCGTGGAAAATCTCCTACTCTTCCACTCTCACACAGTCACAAGGATGTGTTTAGGTACCTAAACATGGTACCTTTTGATTTTACGTGAATTAGTACCCAGTGCTTTTTGACAGAATTTGGTGGGCACTTAAAAAAGTACCTAATTTGGTACCCATCCCTAGGGGTAATAAAGAAACAAAGCTTGATAATTCTTACTGACAAAGAGCCAAATGCCAACCACAAAGAAAACGAGTTTCTGAATGTCTTCCATTGTTGCTCTTTGTTTGCTGTGTTGTGTTTTTCTTCTTTGTTGGATTTTTAAGTGGGGTACACTGTGTCGCGCCCCTATAGCATCACTCTATTACGTAACTGATGCAGCTATCAGCATCCAGCTTCGCAACCAGGATCAGGCATTAGTACCAAACTATACTGATCCATACTGGACCACTTGGTGGAAACAGGGCTAGAGTGATGCCCATCTTCAAGCTGTCCAAAGGGTTTCAAACTACCATCTCCCTCAGAGCAAATGTGGCCCAGCTGAATGAAAACATATAGTTTCAGGTGTATGTCAGCAAGCATTCAGGAAGAAAAGCCAAATATGTAAAATAATTTATGTAGAGGAGCACAGATTTTCAAACTGTTGATATATTTTCCCCTTTATGTGGATTGTAAAACATCAAAAAATGTTTGTAGTCTTAAGTTGCTTTCAGCTCAGGGAGCTCCAAAAACAAGTGTCTTGTGATAAATCTATTTTTGTCTCTGATTAGTTCTCGCTTTGGAAAATGTTTTCAGGCCAGCCTGTTGGTTTGATTTCAGCCACTGCTGAGGACTTCATGCAGCAAAGACTCAGCTGAAAAAATTTGTCTTGAAATCTGCCTGAGAAGCACTCCTTCTTGGAAAAAATCTCAGACCAAACTTTCACAAACCAGTTGAGCTTTCCCTGCCAGACTTCAGCAACTTGAGATGTTAAATATTGTCAGACTGTGACATCACATGCCTCCACTTTGGGGAATTGGGTCAAACAGAAAAACTGTGTCAACACTCGCACTGCACTAACCCAGGAGAAGTCACGGAGAGAGCGGCCTCCTCTGAGTGTCCTGACAGCTCACAGACCTTCGCCGCAGTCATTCGTGCTCCCGTGTGCTTAAGGATAATGAACTGGAGCTGGGATGGTAGATGCTTAAAAGGGAATGGCTTCGGAGCCACAGGCTTAGTGACAGGCTGTCGAGCATCCAGAGGAAGTCTCATTAAAGCAGTATTTCAGTGTTTTATGACAAAGCTTACAACCAGTGTCACTTCCATTAAGGAGGAAGGGTAGTTGAAGAGTCCCATCATCCGGAAGGTGACCGATTTAATCTGCACAACAGCTCCCAATGAAAGCGCTCCAGCTCCCCTGAAGGCTTGTTTACTCTCCAGTCAAGTTTTCGTGTCAGTTAAATGATTTGTTCCCCCCTTTCTGAAGAGTTTAATTAACCTATACCCAGATTTAAATGTCACCGATGTGAAATCCTCAGATCCTTTATCACAAACAGTTGAACTGGAAGTCATTTCACGAGTCTCGGGAAATGACATTTTCCCAAACAGACATCTTACGGCTGGCTCCACTCTGCTGGTGGCAGACGCAGAGGAACAGAGGTCTGCCAGGACAAACACGAGTCTGCAGAAGAGAAAAAGCAGCTTCAGTAAACACTCATGTAATGGAGCAAGTCTGCTGTTGATGGAAGGATAATGTAGCATTTAATCCTCGCTTTGCAGAGCGTCGAATGCTTGACGATACGTAGGCTATTCAACAAGATTCAAAACAGCGAGTTTTGATCATCAAACATGAAAATTACTCTTATATAAATGTATTTCCTGTCCTGGTTTGACTTGCATGTTGATGTGTGATGATGCTGTTTCTCATTTCCAGTCTCAAGGTTGAACACTGAGCTCTCAGAGCCTGTTGAATCATAAAAGACCATTTGGGTTCAATGTTTGTATGTGAGGTATTTCCTTGAAAGCATAAAAACTTAGTTGAACTGTTTTGGGTCAAATTAGGAAGAGGATACAGCTGTTCGTCACACATCCAGCCCGCTTACGGCAAAGGAAGGAGTGCCACAAGGGTCAGTGCTGGGTCCCCTGCTTTTTAGTCTTTTTTTGTAAATTATGTCAATTAAAATCTCTGTGATGTCCTTCATGTGGTCAGTTTTCTGTAGTGTTCTCCATCAGAAGGCGACGTGGAGGAAATTTGTCAGGGTGGTTTCATGACAGGAAACGCTAACCCCCAAAGGGTTAATCACATGATAAAGTAGCTATAACGTTACACACTGTTGCAGCATGCGGGTTGTTGCCAACTTAGCTGCTCTGTCGCTGTGTTTAGTGACATTTCAGACCCCTCTTGTGTCTTTTTTTTGCGGAAAGAAAAGCAACTAGTGACAAATCTAGTGACTTTTCTGGAGTTTGGAGACTGATGTGAAAGCAAGTTTTGATCTCCAGTATGCGCTGCTTCTAAACGAGCCGTGCTAAGCCCCTCCCCCTATCCAAAACACAATTCACAATTCTGCTTTGACAAGCAGCAAAGAGGAGAGCTTTGTAGCGTGGTACACTTAAGGGATGTCTGGATCAGGTATTTTTCAAGCGGCAACCTCCGGTCTAAGAATATGAGACGATGCTGAAGTGCTAAAATCTGCTGTTTCTCGAGTGTTCGCTTGAGGCTGGCTCTGGAAGTAGCGGAAGTCACAAAAACACCAATCCAAAAAAGCTGTTTTCAAAGCAGAAATGAACCTGTTTACAGCCTGGTTCAAAAAACGTCCTCTGTCTGAGTCGCTAATTCTACTACCGGCTCCCACTGTATGAGGGTGATTTTTATTCTAGTGGGCTGTTCAGAGGATATCAAGATCACGAGCTCCCCCAATAAGAGGCACAGCTGAGGGTCATGTGACTGACAGGCGCCCTATGGCTGTAGGCGAAGCCCTTGCCACTACCAATATGGCCGCTGTAACCAATCTGCTTCATTTTCCGTTTCAGAAACAGACGGGTGACGTCAACGAGACCACGTCCATGTTTTATACAGTCTATGGTATTTTTGCTAGATATAGACTGATATAGATTTCCCGGGCTGATACCAATACTGATTATTTGTAGTCAAGGAGGCGGATAACAAATGTTTAAAGCCAATATTAATTTGTAGTATTATTATTAGTTAATTTGTATTAGTCAAAGTGAAAACATTGGTGTCAAAATTTTGAACAATACAAACTCCAACACTTAATTTCATTCAAATCCCTTTAAGCATGAGTTTTTTAAACAGCTCCCAGGCTCAGCAGCATGTTTTATAAAGTCAAATGAAAACTTATAAAAAATAAATAGATAAAGTTTTCTACAGTAAATAAAGTTTTACAAAATTTCAATGTAACTGCAATAACTGTGATAACTTCACTGCTGATTGGCTGTTTCCCAAGCCATGGCTCTGAGCCACAGTTTAAAATCTGTTTCTTATCGGCTGTCGGATTAAAAAAAGGCTGATGCCGATATGCTTCAAAATGCCAAATATCAGCCCTGACAATCAGCCTGGCCAATAATCGGTCTATTCCTAAATTTTTTCTCTGAGTCATTTGATTTTGAGTGTCTGCTGCTGAGACCGAGTCCAGATCTGATACTTCTACTCTGATACATCGTGCTCCCAGCTTTTAGCTCCTGCCATGTTCTGCTCTACTTTACAGCATTCAACCAATAGTGTCACTGTTATGATGTCATGTCCTTTGTTGTTTGTGTGTGGGGCTGAGACGGTCTGACTCTGTACCACCACACAATGGTATACTAACATGTTATTTTCACATTTGTTTTCAAATATTATAGATCTGATATAAAATAATGAGAAATTGATGTGAAAGAATTGGTACTGAAAAAGTATCATCGAGTCACCGATACCGATATCAAAGTAATGGTATCGATATCAGTATCGATATCATTATCCAAAATTTCTGAATGATTCCCAGCCCTAAGCAGAATAAGGATCTGGATTTTATCTGAATTGCTTTTCATATTCAGATTATTTGGACCTTCAAACATTTTCAGCACAGAGTATTCCTGATTTCCTCCTTTTTATGCACCATTTGTTTTCCTTTCTGCTCCATTTCATAACATAAATCTGCTGTTGTGTCCTCTGATGTTAACTCTCCTAAAAGCTGAGGATATTGCAGCACTGACCAAAAGCCTCTGTGGGAGGCTGATTGTGTGGTTTATAACAGACACCAGGCACATTTGGCCACTCAAATGACCAGATGTGCAAAACACAGCGTGCTGAATAACTCTCCAGATTCAGATAAATCTCCTTTGATTCTTTCTGTGATGGAGCTGCTTGAGTTGGAGGAGCTGTTTCCTAACCGTCCTCTCCTCTCTGTCCTCAGGTGTGTCCTCCTGCCTCTCCTCAGTGTCAAACCTCCTCAGCAGTCTCTCTTCCTGCTGGTGGACTCCATCGATGAAGGCTGCCAGCTGGGTGAGGGGGAGCAGAGGTCCTCTCCTGGCTCCCCCAGGACCATCGCCGAGCTCCTGGCCAGTCATCACGAGTTCCTGCCGCCCTGGCTTCTGCTCATCTGCTCGGCACGGCGACAGAACAAGGCCATCACTAAACTCTTCACAGGTAACGGCCTCTACCTGATGGGACTCAGTGTTGGTTAAGCTGAAGCTTTTAAAAACTTTCACAGAAAGTTAAGGTATCAAGGAGTACTGTGGCTTCTGGGTACCTGTTTTTGGTACTTTCAAAATAGAATCTCAAAGTTTTTAAATAATCATATTTATTTCTCATTACTTAAACTTGCAACTTGCTGTGTTCATGTCCAGCATGGAAAATTGCCTACTCTTCCACCTCCTCACAGTAATAAGTAGGGTTTAGGTACCTAAACATGGTAATGTTTGCTTTTTTGTGAATTGGTACTTGGTACTAAAGATAGAATTTGATTGGTACTAGGAATCAGAGAGTACTGGTATCGGTATCAAGCCCGTACCAGGCGTTTTTCAAGGTATGGATACTCGTGAAGGCAGCCAATACCAGGAGCTGATTCACAAAGCAAAAAATCTTACATTGAGTAAGTCCTCCTCGCCAGTAGTTGGTGCTACACAGCAAATATGCATCAGGTCCTGCTCAGACAACATTAATGAGTTTTGCACTTCAGTTTATTTTAGAAAATACTTAAACTCTGACAGTTATTAGTTTTATTTTTCGCTTTTGTTAATCTGTTTCTTAAGAATTCGTAATCTCAGAGAGAGTTTCCTCTGCACTCAGACGAGGCCATATTTTACTTGACCAAAAACACAAATAAACGGACTCCCACCGAAAAACTCTGATATCGGTCTGCATTCACGCTTTATTTAGAGAATTTTCAGCGCGTTACTTTCACACCAAAACACCGCTAAATAAGGCTCTAGTTCTCATCGTGTCGTAAAACGGCGCTACCTCCGCTGCAGAGCCACAGCTGGCTACGAGGCGCTCGCCGCTTAGTGTATCAGTCCGCGCGCGGCGTGCCAGATATAAACAAACGCAGGTAGTCTGCCAGGACGAAGAGACACGATGAGAACTAGAGCCTTATTTAGCGGAGTTTTTCTGTGAAAGTAACGCGCTGAAAATTCTCTGAATAAAGTGTGAATGCAGACCGATATCAGATTTTTTCAGTGGGAGTCCGTTTATTTGTGTTTTTGGTCAAGTAAAATATGGCCCCATCTGAGTGCAGAGGAAACCGGCAGAGGAGCAGGGAGGGGGTGTTTGGTGCGAGCGCTCTGGGCTTCTGCTGCACAAAAACACTGCTGTAGGGGTAATTTCTGCCCTAAACCTTGTGATAGGACCCAACTTGTTCCATCCCGGAGTATCACTTTAAGGTCAGAGGGACAGTGCTGTCTTTCATCAAAATGATGTGCCACTGTGAATTGAAATTATAAGTATTAAAAGTACTAGTAGTATGAGTACTTAAGAGGTAGTTCTCACACTGGTGTCAGTTTGAGAATAAGGGGTATTGTTATTGATAAAAGTACCTTGTTGGGTACCCATCCCTGAATAAACCACTATGGGGGAAACTTGCAACTAGGTTTACGTCTCTGTCGTTGAATCACATATTTACTGCTGCAAACATCACCTTCATCTTGATGTCCCAGAGTTTAAAAAATATGACTCAGGTTGAAAACAGAGAAGTCTCTTGACTATGCTGGAGTTTTAAAATCTGTCATCGTCAGAGAAATCGTGATACCTCACTACCAGCTGAGCTGAACTGATGTAGAGACGCTCTGATTGATGAGGCAGTGTTTGCTCTCATCAATACCGCTCCGCGCTGGTTTCTGCTCAGCAGCGGCGTTTCCTCTGTGTTCAGACGATACATTTGAGCTGATAATGCTGTAACACAAACAGCCCGTGGCTGCTTCCTTTCTGTCACGGCTGCTCTGACAGTATGGATGCAGGAAGCTGCTCGAACACCACAACATGCCTGAAAGAGATTAGGGTCCCGTGGCAGACCTCTGGATGAGCCGCTGAGCTCCCTTGATGTCCTGTGACACTGTACCACACCAGCTGCTATTATCTCCTTGTCAGGCCAGCAGCCTACTCTGTGGTGATGAGCTGGCATAACATTAATCAAGAACCTGGCTGTGTGGGAGGAAGTCTCCTCCGCAGACTCACACTGCTGTGTACCCGCTGTGTGTACCCTCTCTGCTTTTCCAAAACCACTGAACGTGGGAGCTTCTCGAGCCCCGGCTCACCTCTTAAATCATTACGCAATATCCCAGCAGCCTCAGCGAGGGTTTTTGTGCCACTCCAGAGATGCATGGATGTGCTTCATATTTAACGTCTCTCACTGCATAAATTATGACATTAAAATTCTGGAATGTAATCTGTCTCTGCGCACATTTATTCTGATATTTTATGTATAAAATGAGGCAGAGAAAGACTTGGCTTCATCTCTGAATACTTCATGTTGTGTCATCAAGTAAAAATGTCCCAAATGTTCGAAAAGTTTGGAAGAAACTTTGTGCAGCTGCACGGCGCGCATTTGTAGAAGACACCAGAGATTAAAAATACTTAAAGGAGAGATCAAAATGTGATTTAGTCACAGAAAACCTGCAGCTAGTTTGACATCATTTTGGCATCTTCTGCGTGCTAAATCTAATCTTTGGCATTGTTTCAGAAAGGCACCGTGATGTTTGGAAAGCTTGGAGGCGGATTGTGGACCAGCTGGGTTTCACTGAGTGCAGGTAGAGAGGAAGAGGAATCTGATGATTTACCAGAAGTTAACAAGCTGCCATTACTGCTGCCGTGTCTCCTACAACACCTGCACATTATAATGATGATGCTGTTAGCCAGTCCCTCACAGCATTCACAGACAGGACAAACTGAGACTCAGCACAAACACAACCCATGTATGAGAGGACACTGGGTACAGATTCACTGACTAGTCAGAGGATTTAGATATACTTTAAGAAGATAATTTTTATTTCCCAGTGATTTATTGATGCTGTTTTGTTGATAATCTCAAAGCGTTTAATAAACACTCCAGTTTTTTGACCGTCTGTCCCACTAAACTCCTAATTTTCTCCTGAATTTTCACCTTGATACTCTAAAAGACTGCATAACAGGAATGGTACTCTAAAGATAAGCACTTTTTTGTTTGAGAGTTACCAGGCTCAGTGAATGCATCACCTGCGTCCAGCTGTTTAACAGCCAATACCTCAGAGTTGTGTTTTCTGAGAGAGTTGTGGGACCCACTAGTCCGAGAATGAAAAAGAAGCCAAGTTTTAGTATTTTGTCTTTGAAACCGCCAACAGTGATTAGTATGAAGTGGTCAAATCATTACATTAACATCAAAATGTGGATTAAGTCTCAGAATCTCGGCAGATGACAGATGCTAAATTACTAATTAGCGATCCCATAGAGCTGCTACAAGCATTGGCAGATTACAGCGTAAAATAAAGAGGCCAAAATGCATGTTAATGCCCAAGTGCTATATTTATAGCACGTATTACAACGTGGCCATGTTACAAAGTGCTATACAAAATGAAACAAACTATGAAAGAGATAAAAGAAAAGAAATGTAAGAGGAGTAAAAGAGAAATAGAGGAGAACTGTGAGGAACTAAAGAAAACTATATAAAATTTATATAAAAAAGGCATAAAGGCTAAAGAACCACCACCAAAAAAGGAAAAGAGGCCATCAGAAAAAAAGAAAAAAAATATATATATATATATATTGTTTTGGTACACTTTGTGGCGTTTCCTTTGACCAATACAGGGACAGGTCCCCAAAATACCGACCAGCACCGTCCCACTTTTTGTACCCTTCTGTTGGGGTCAAGACTTACTGATCTGACCCCAGAAGGTGGAGCTAGAAACACTGCAGTCTGTTGATTGGTGGAAAGCATCTTCACTTCCTGTTTGACAGCAGTGATAAAGAAACAAAGCCTGATTGTTTTTTGTACCAAAGAGCCACATGCCAATCACAAAGAAGACGAGTTGTTGGATGTCTTCATTGTTGCTCAGTAGCCCCGTTTCCATCAAGCAGTCCGGTTTAGTTAGTCCAGTTTGGTACGGGTTGGTTCAGTAATGCCTGGTCCTGCTTATATTTCAACCGCCAACTCTTGGTAGGCTGCATGTAAGCCCGGTGCTGGTAGCCACATCGGTTACGTAATATCGTGACGCCATAGCAGCACGACACAGTGCACCAACGAAGAAGAAAAACACAACCTTGTTTCAGAGAAGGCTGTGTGCCGCCAGGTGAAATACAGGAAGTGACGATTTTTTTCAACCAATTAGAGGGCTGCAGTGTTGTAGCTCCAGCTTCTTGGATTGGATCAGCTTAGTCTGGCACCCCAACAGAAGGGTCCCAAAAAGTGGGATGGTTCGTCTGGGCTATTTGAGGATCTGTCCCGGGATTAGTCAGTGGAAACGCCACAAAATGCGCACCATATGGAGATGAACAGAACGCTATTATGTAGCTGACGCAGCTATCAGCATCGGGTTTACATGCCGACTACCACAAGGGGGCACGATTGGCCGTGGAAACACAAAAAGGACCAGGCTTTACAGATCCAACCCCTACCAAACTGGAGTGATCCGTACCAGACCACTTGGTAGAAACAGGGCTTGAGGCCGCCAGCTCCACAGATCTCCTTCTTTCTGATTCAGCTAAGTCCATCCACAGTTTTATCCAACTGTACCAACATCCCTCAAACTTTGTGATTGTCCCAATACTTTTTCCATCAAAGTAAAGTCACTAAAAGTGTAGATTAAAGCAGGAAACAGATTGCAGATGACCCTTTTTGGGCGTGTACCAGCTGTGTTGATTGATTCCTGTGATCGTTCGGTGTCATGTCACCTCACTCCAGCCTCTGATGTAGCCTTTAATTCAAACATGGTCGGGTGCATGTTTGGGATTAGATGAAACCCTCAGTGTAGGCGTCACGGTGCAGCTTTAAAAGTGCAGATCCGATCTGTGTTGACAGCAGCAGCAAGGCGAGGTTCGTCTGCCGGCTCTCAGGATCCCAGAACTCACTTTGAGTCTTTTGTGAGCGTCATGCATTTAATTCAAACAAACCAACTGTGTTGCAAGCGGCCCACTTTGTAATCACAAAGACATGCCCACCCACGCTTTTCTCTGACATCAAAGCTTGCACGTAGGTGCCCGTGGTAGATTAGATTCTGGATTGGTATCCCAGTTTAGTACAAAGCCTTCTCACAGCAGTCTCCAAACTTTTGAGCCCACAGACAACACAGACGGAGAAAAAGTTTTAGATTTGATTTCCTTTCAGCAGCAATTTGCATTAAATCGTATTTTCTGCTCTCTGCAGCGTGTGTGAGTGAGCTGTCTGCTGTGTCTGGCTCGAACCGTAGATTTAAATTGTCAGATTTTATTTGCAGTTGCACATAAAGTTGACAGCAGAGTCACCGGGGAATATATAGCTGTGTTTGCCATGGATGGAAATGGTAATGGGGGGATTTTTTATCTCTTACTTGCTTCAGAGTATTTCAGAGTTCTCTGATTGCCTGTTTTTCTTTCCTCCTCTTATGTCGAGCCGTCAGTCCTTTTTGTTTCTGATACAGTTTGAAGGAAATTTCATCTTGAACCAATTTGATAAACAGCAGTTATCCTCTTTCTTCTCTTTCTTTCTTTCATTTCTTTGGAGCCGGCTCTCATCTCTTTCCCTCTTTACGGCGCTTTTGACAGCAGCCAAGCTTTGGTGGAGCTTTCATTCTGATGGCCAGCGATGTCCTTTGGTAAACGATTTCTCTTTTTGAACCGGGGAACAGAGCCGCACATCAGATGTGATGCCCCACAGTTGGGCGCAGTCACAGACATATGTGGTTTGTTTTGTTTTTTCTCCTCTTGAGTTTCTGCATTGAGATTCTCCTACAGCTCCTCAACGCGCCTTAGCTTTGCTCCTTTGTGGACGCTTTTAGCTGCGTCTTTGTTTTGTCCATGGCCAATCTCCGGCTTTGAGCTCCACACTGGAATTTCTTCCGCCTAGCACCCTGGCTTATTTTACCTTCCTGTTTACATGTTAAGTGATGTAAAAATGCACATTAATACATTAATGTAATTATTAGACCCTTGTTTTCTTGAATGTATTGTCTTTTTTAATGTCTGGCACAGCTTATGGTGCATTTTTTTGGATAAATATTATGATAACAACAAAAAAAGCTCATAAGAGTTTAATCCAAGGGCTGGCTCGCCACTTTCTGTGGTTTTCTGGATTATAACTAAAATCACTGAGGTTCTTACATTAATAGCTATTGCATTGTACTCAGGGTTCCCGCGGATCCTTGAAAAGTCTTAAAAGGCATTGAATTCATAATTCTAAAAATAAGGCCTGAATTGGCATTAAGAAGTCTTAAAAATTTGAACACATTGGTAAGATTCGTGTTAGTTTGAAGTAAAAAAAATATATCAAGTAACATTCATCTATTTTTCTAAATAATTTCCTAATTTACTGGCAACATTGAGTAATCACAATAGTGGAACTAACAAAACGGTGATGTGGTTGCACCAGGAACTTTTTTAAGCAGACGCATGTCTTGGTTCTACCTAGGGTGCCTGGAGAGAGAAAAAAATGAGGAAAAATTGGCAAAAAAAATCCAAAAGTGGCTTTGGAAGATTGATTATGGCAGCAAAATTGAGAATTAAATTTGACATTAAATTTCAAAAACCATGCAAAAAATTCCAAAAATGGTTGTGACAGTGGCCAAAAGAGATAAATGGGGGCAAAAGAGGCATAAAGTTGTAAAAATGGGGTTAAAAAAAGGTAAAAAGTGATGTTTTATGTAAAATAAACATTAGGTTAAAATTGCCTCTAACCCAGGTAATTCATGTGGTGTTTTTGTTTGTTCGTTTTGTTTGTTTCAATTGTGGTTCATTGTTGACTTGTTTTTAAATTTGATTCCCAACGTCATTAAAAAAGTCTTAAAAAGTCTTAAATTTAACTTGCCTTGAGCTGTAGGAACCCTGGTACTACCAAAATCAGAGCTTTGACGCTGTCTATGTTGTTTTCTGTCTGTTTTAGTCACATAAAACTCACAGGAGTTAGTACTTGATGCTCAGCCTTTGTTTTTGATGACTGCAGCCATGCGTCTTGACGTGACCTCCACCATTTTCTGACACTGTTCTGCTGTCACAGCAGCCCATTCCTGCTGCAAACTTCAAACAGATCTGCTTTGTTTTGAGGCTTGTGGTTCTCCGTTTGGGGTTTGATGACGTTCCTCAGGTTTTCAGTCAGATTAAAACCCTCAGGATTCCAAACCCGTGGACGCACTTACTTTCAAATGCCTGGCATTTACAAACCGTTTGTCCTATTCTAAAGCTTTAAAATGTGGTGTTCTTGACAGATTCTCAAGTTTCTGATGGTTCCTGAATGTATCACATGTGACATCAGCAACATGCCCAGAATTGGCGGGAAATAACTATTGTTTTTGTGAGACTGCCATCAACATCACATTTATTCACACGTTCTCTTTGAAAATCTGCAGAAAGTCAACCATTTGCTCTAGTTTAATTCTGTTAAAAACAAATAATTTTCAACTCTTTGCTGCTTTGAACAAGCCCTGAATGATCAATATATGTCTTGTATTTAAATCTAAAGAATTATTTAAAGATTGCCTTCCATTTTCCTGGTGTCATGTTTCAGCTTGGGGCTGCTCTGCACCAATCAGCAACAGTTTGTGTGTTCAGAGCTTGTAAAAATAAAAATACTTCACTCTTCTTTGAGCCAAGACTTGAATTAAGTATTTTTTACATATTTATTCACAGTTTTAATTGTTTTAGAGTAAATATTCAGAAAATTTTATGTCCGCCTGTCTATATTGAGAGTTGTCCCGCCACCATCCATCGAAGCAAAAACCGTACTAAAATTCAAATCAGTTTTATTTTAAGTGTAGGAATGTGTAGATTCAGGCGTTAAATGACCTTGTCGTGTGGTAACGAGCATTGTCTTGTTGGAGAATCCAGTCATTTGAGTCAGGAAAGGGTTTTACAACTGATGGAGGTAGACTGTTTTCAAGAGTAGCCCTGTACGTGGCCTGGTTCATTCACCCCCTTCCACCTGGACTGAAACAACCCCAGAGTAACACCGATCCATCTCCATATTTTACTGGAGGGGTCAGATGGTCTGGTTTGGCTTCTTCAGGTCTCCTCCTAACCAGGAAGTTGGCTGGAGTGGACATCAAGTCCAAACTGAACTGGGTCTTCCTCTGCTTCTTGTTAAAGAAGGGCGTCTTTTGTGCCCTGAGTGACTTCAGACCCGCTTCAAGACATCAGTTTCAAAGTGTCCTTGCTGAACAAGTGACATTTCTCCACAGTGCCCACTCATTTTAAGGTCCCTGGAGGTCTGACGACAATTCCTGACACAGTTGTTTGGCTTCCTGTCTGTCACTCAGGCCAATTTCCAGCCGTGCCAAGAGTTTACGGTATAGCGTGAGAGCTGACAACTTCTTAGATGAGCTACAGCTTGGATTAAAGCAGGAAGCCACTCGCGCTGCTTATAGCATGCAATGTCCTCTGATAAACCCTGGGAAAACAGAGTTAAAGTTAAGTGAAATATGATGTAATCAGCTGTATTTTTGTTGGTTTTATTGTATTCTTCAGGTAATTTACCTTTAGTGGTACCAGACTTTAAATGAACAAGAAATTGAAGAATAATATTTTCATCTCGACCTCTACAAGCCTGGTTTATGAATGAAGGAATGTTAATTGGCTTTATTTCTGCAGCACAGGACTGTAAACAGAGCAAAAGGACTTCAGAGTATGAAATCGAGGCCAAGTGTCCCCTAAAAATACCCTCCATATTGTTTACAAAGTCAGAGATGGCGGTGACCTGCCAAAAGACTCCACTTTCATGCCCGGTGCAGAGCCAAGTCCAGTTTTATACGAGCGGCCTATTTTGTCTGGGGTGGAGGTTGTGTGGGTTTCCCTGTATACTCCGGTCTGCGGCGATGGGAACACTGCGGTTGTGAGAATATAGCGTCGATAAAACTTGACGAGTGGCCTACAACCAGAAGGTCATTTCTGCGTCTGAGTTGAATTTCGTCCCCTCGGCGCTGACACATTCTGTCGCTATCAGAGACTCTGTGTTTTTTTCCCCAGGAGCCAAATGTCTGAATTCCTCTCCCCTTGCTCTGAATGTTTTTCCTGGTGTCTGTCTTGTACTGGAATGTGCTCTGGGAAGTTTTCAACACCTCTGAGACCGAGCAGGAAGAAGGAGGCATTCTGACTTCTGCTGCAGAGTGACTCGCTCGCATCCGCTCGGCGGCTAACAGCCTCGCAAACAAAGGCCGTTCTGTTTGTGAGGAGGAGTACAAGAATTTTGCAGCGTATCCCTCTGGCTGACCCACATTACGCGATCGCTGGGCTTTGATTAGGACTCATTCTTTGAGCATCATCTTTGAAATTGAGCCTTGAGATGGAAACAAACACAGAATCACCTCAAAGTGTGAGTCGGTGTGAAGCTGTGCTGCGTCTTTGCGTCCCCACGGACGGCCGACCTATGGGAGCCCCCCTCTGTGTGCTGTGCTACTGTAAGGCCGTGATCGGGGTAGCAGAGTGGAAACACTTAGGCAGCGATTTTGGTCGGGAGCGGGGGAGAATCTGTGCCAATTTAACAAGGCCTTCGGCAGAGGGAGAGGGAAAGGGGAACGGCGGGGCGGGTGGAGGTGGGAGAACGAGGGGGCTGGGCTTTTAAATAGAAACAGCCTCTCAGACATGAATTCCTTATTCCTCAACCTCTCATTATTTTCTTACCACGTCTCAGAATCTTACAGGAAAGCTTCTGCAGACTCCATCCATCCATTATCTTTACCACTTATCCTTTTCGGGGTCGCAGGGGGCTGGAGCCAATCCTGGCTGTCACAGAAAGGAACACCTCGCAGGTCTTTTAACAATTTAGTCACCAATCAATGTGATGAGCAAGTTTCTGAACCGCACAGCCAGGGAAGATCATTCTGCTGTGCACTAACTTCTGCAGGCCCTAAAAACTCCATAAGCCCTCCTCTCCTCGATGTATTTTTAAATCAGGGATGTTTTTTCATGCGGGGGTATCCGAGGACACTCTCTGCATCCATCGCATCGCCTCTCAAAAATACCTCTTCACTTATGGTCTCATTAAAATAATTACAGACTCATTCGAAACATAATCCCCTCATAGCGTTTGATCCAGCCTAGTGTGTGATCTTTTTATCGTGCGGAGGCATCACTGAACTGTAATGGCTACCATCTGCCTGATATTGTTTTGTGCTGCATGTTTGTCCAAGTCGCAGTTTGCTCAAGTCGTAAAGAGGCGAAGACGCCGTCCGGGGGGTGACGCTGAGCAGCGTGTGGAGCACTCCAGGGTCTGAGGTTAAAGAGATAAGAGCTTCAGTTTCTGTTTATTCAGTTTTCTCTGAGGAATGAGGGGAGGTTCAAGTGAAGAAGTTGAGCCACTGATTGTAGCAAAAAACTGCTGAGTATGTCTACACCAGGGGTCTGCAACCTTTACTTTCATAGGAGCTGTTTCCTTCAGCTCACCTAGATTAAAGTCATTCTGGAGCCACAGAATCTACTTTACTTTCACAATAAAAACTATTGAGTGTATAAAATTATACAGATATTTCAAATCTAGTAAATAATAATCAATACAACAAGTTCTTTGGATATTTATGACATTGTACATGGTAAGTCTTATTTTTCTTTAAATATTTTTTTATTTCATTTTTTTATTTAAATCAGCAAAAAAAGTAAAAAAAAAAAAAAAAAAAAAAAGCAAAACTTAGTAGTTTCAAAAAATTGTGAAATTTAAAAAATAAAATTAAAAATAAAATAAAATAAATAAAAATTGTGAAAATATAGAACATGAATTTTCACAAAATTTGCAAATATTGTCTGAAAATTTAAAAATTTGCCAAAAATTAAAGAAATATATAAATTTGTAATTTTAAAAATGTGCATTTTTTTTAATTACAAAAGTTTTTGAAAAATTCAGAAAACATTGAAATTTCAAATTTTTGCAAAAATGGGCATTGTAATTGTAATTCAAGAAAGACATTGCCATTAAAGAATAATTTTACTAAATTATGGTATACAAAAAATGAAAGGCTACACAAGCCCGTCCTTAAACTGTTCATTTAAACACTGATACCAGTTTAAATGTAAGTAATGTCAAAGAAATATCTTAATTTTGAGATAAATGACTTTTTTTGAAGGCTGTGTCTTTTTTATTTAACTTTAAACACACTAAAATCTCTTGTTTTGGGTTTTTGCATAAATTCATGTGTACTCTACATTCCAAATGTTTGAACAATGGCCAAATATATCGTTAATTTTGGTATTTAAAAATTGGCCTGTTAAAGAGTCTTTTCTGTCAATGACCTATTCATTATGAATCAGTAAAGAGCAGCAGAAAAATCCTACTTCACTGACTCTTCTTCTCTGAAACGAAGCCATCCAAACCAGAGTCCATTAGCTGTGACAGCGCTGCCTCTCCTTAATGTGTTTGTGCGTTCACAGCTTTAGGGACGAATTAGTTCATCTGATGTAGTGAGTCATCTGTATGCTAACAGGCTAACTATGATACTGGGCTTAAGGCGTTTTGGAGCCGACCGTTCAGAAACTGAACTCCTGATGCTGTTTCAGGCTGCTCGACTGTCACACGTTGTTATTAATGCTGAGAGTGATCACATCAAGACACGGTCGGCTGCACGCGCTCTGTCCTACTACCCTACTCTGTCGGGGTCTTCCTCCAACACTGGGTGGAGTAATGTTTTAAAGTGGGACCACAGCCCATCTGGAATGACTGGGGAGATGGAGTTTTTGACCTGTAATGCAGCCAGCCACAGGTGGAGCAGTTTTTGTGGCAAGCTCAACTTTGGGATCATATTTATTTCACAATTTATGGGCAACATACAGATGAGTAGCTCTTTGGCGCCATCTACTGCAGTGGAGGCGCAGAAGTCATATTTTTCCTACAACTTGGTTAAATCGCCTAACACATATATCTGTTTTTTTTGTGGACTTTTTGTTGGTATTTCAGCAACAAAGTCACACTAGCCTGTTTTTATTAACACTGATCGGTATCTTGAGAACCGAAACAAAGAGCCCAACAGGATACGTCATATTCCCTCAAAACACATGTTAATAACTGTCTCAAAAGACTGATTCTGAATCTGTAGCTCTTATCAGACCTGGCCGAGTCCCAAGCTATCCAAACACAGAGCGGCAGAGGATTAAAAAACAGGTTTTTAAGATCTGAGATAACCAGAATGAGAAGAGAATCAACTCCTCTATCCGTCCTCACGTGTGGGAGCATGTTGTGACTAATCTGTGACTATAGGAGGAGGAAGATGACAATGATAGCGCCCGGTTCATGTGAACACAAAACAACACCTCGTGCAGGCTGTAGTTAGGATTCTGAGAGAAAAGCCAACGAGAGCGCGGAGAATAAGGACAGATTTGTCGTCTGCAGCGCCAGGAGCTCTAATAATACAGTAACAGCGTGGAGAGAGATAATAGCTCCCCTTAAACAACCATATTCCTGCTCTGCACGGTTATAGCAGCTCTAATTAGATTGATTCCCACCGCCATAAAATGTGTTATTATTTCCAGGCTTTTTCTGAAATTTACTTCCAGCCGGTCAGAGGAGGGCACTTGGCGCTTATTGGGAGATGGACCAGCATGAAAGCTGGACAGAAGCCAGAAAAACGTCCCATAAAGCCCCTCTTAGTCCTGAATCACAGCTGTAATTAAGAGCGTTGTATTCCTGGCTCGGTCTGAGGAATGTTACAGGAGCGTGTGGCCGCTTTTAAGAAGACACTCATCCAGTGAGGAATTTCGATGGAGGGCTTTACTCATTTCCTTCAGAGATGACACATTCAGGCATGCTTTGAGTTTTTCTCCCAGCAGGTCCTGGTCTGAGACCCCACAGCGCACAGATAAGTCATTACGAATTCCACAGCTATTGTAGGAAAAGGAGCCACGCTCTCAGGAAATTATGCGACTCCAGGGTGGGCCTGTGTTTTTGTTTCCTGTATTTGGAAGAGTGGTAGCCCACCCTGGCAAGGACTTGAACCACATCTCCCACCTTCTCTCAGCCAGCCTGCTGTGAATGGAGCTTTCTTCACAGACAGATCTGATTTACCACCAAGCACCCGCCCTCCTCCACCTCTCTGAGCGGCCCGCATTATCCCCGGGTGAATCTGACACAAGGCATGATCGTTCCTCAGCTGAAAGGTCAACAAAACTCTTAACATCTCCCTGGATGAGTTTCTTCTTTTGTGTTTACTTTCTATTCGCTCAAACGAGACCTCACTGGAGGGACTTTGAGATCTTCTGGCTGACGGACAACACAAACAGAGTCGTAAAGCAGTGAGGATGGTTTATTTCATCAGGGCCAGAGGAATGCACCCCGAAGACAGACAAAGATAGTCGTGTTACTGGCTCCCCACGAAATGACATTTTGTGGCATCATTTAGAGGAGGATCTGTAACTTGAGCTTTCATTGATGCCATTTTTTCTCAGCTCACCTAAGAGACATTCTTGGTCCACAAAATCAAAAAGTGTAAAAAATGTTTTACATGGTTAAGATCTAGTTATTTATCAAAACAGGAAGTTATTTTGGAATTTATTAAATGCATACATGAAGGGTTTTTTTTAATATAAATTTGCAAAAACTTCAAAATTTGCAAAACGTAAAAAAAAAAATTGCAAAATTACAAAAAATGAATTCTCAAAAAAAAAATAAAAATGCTTGAATATCAAAATGTAAAATTTTTTAAAATTCTAAAACTTCAAAAATATCATATAAAAGTTCAAAAAAGTTTCAAAATTTGCACTTCAGTTTTTTCTAAAAATTTTAAAAAATTTCAAAACCACAAAATTAAAAGTATAGAAAATTCAATACATGGTCAGACCTAGTAAATAATAATTAGACAAAAAATTATTTGAGATTTTATAAACTGTAGGTTTTGGGTTTTTTTTTAAAATTTCTTACAAATTTGCTTAAAATTCTAAGATTTGAAGAAATTTTTAAAAAATGTGAAATTTTCAAATACATTCAAAGAAAATGCAAAAAACATTTATGAGTGAATTTACAAAAATGTTCAGAAAATTCAAAGAAATTTATAATATTTATAATTTATAATAATAATAATATCAAAATACATTTTTTTTAAATAACCATGATTTTGCAATGTTACACAAAATGTTGCGATCTCAAAACCTGGCCAAATTTATTTATTTATTTTTATTTAAATTTCACAGGTTGTAAGAATTTTAAACATTTCTGCAAAAATAGTTTAATTTTAAGTTTGCAAAAATGAAAAAAAATTTGATTACTTGAATTTGATTACATATATTGATTATAACTCTTAACTCATTATTGTTTAGTGTATGCTTATGTCTTGCCACATATCAAGCATGTATATCAAGCCAGAATGTTGTCAGTTAAATAAATCCATCCAGACAGAATTAAAATCTGTATTTTCTTCCAGATTAGTCTTTTTGTAGATGTAGTTATCTTCCCAGGGCTGTAAAACTTGAGGTTAGCCACAGGTGCATGGAAAGTTGGTGGGCTGTTGATGTTGTAGGAGGTGAAGTAGAGCGGTGGCAGGCTTTATTGACAGATGGGATGAAGATTCAGTTTCACAAAATGTTAACGTACCAATAAAAAATGTTTCTTTCTATGCTTTTTTTGAAGCTTTAAGGATCGTCTGCAAAAGAGTCAAAGATCTGCAGGTTGCAGATCCCCGATTTAGACGACTGGATGTGCTGCTTTATGAAAACAAAGGATTAGTCTGAGGCTTAACTATGACATAAAATGTACGTTTTATGGGAGATGAGATGCCAAGAACCATTTCCAGTGCTGCGTGAGGGAAGGAGTGCCAAAGCTCTGAAATTAAAGTCTTTATTTAATACTTAAAAGAGCTCCAAACCTCTTCCAACATGTCTTGGCCATGCAGCCTTCATCAGAGAGAGTTAATGACACAGCGCTCAACCAAAGAGCACGATCGACAAATACTTTTCACTACCAGATCATCATAAGAGCTCTTTCCTTAGACCTAACAGTATTGATTGCACCTTGGGTCACAGGAGCAAGGACGACGTATTTAATTAGCTTACCACCCCCCTTTCTTGAAATTGGCTTACACAGACAAGCTGATTTATGTCCGTATTCATGTACCAGTTGTCGTCTGTGAGGCTGCATGTCGAGCCTCACTTTGGATACGCTGAAGACCATAATCCTGGCTGAATACAGTAATTTACCACCGTGCAGTCTGACAGCCGGGCAAATTACAGGTCTACCGTGTCTGAATCTGTAACACCTTTGGAGCTACGCTGCAGAAACATGATTCTGAACATGGCCGACGAGCCCGGCTGGCCTCGCTCCTCCTGAGGTGATGCCCTTTGGTATGTGGCGTGCCCCTGCCAAGTCTCTTCAGAGTGGTCCTAAGCACATAGCTCGACTTGTCGGTTTCTGCTTTAATTGGAGGGTATTTAAATAACGTTTTAATGTAAGCTGCTTGGAATGGATGCCGAGGAATTCTTGGCATGTTCTCAGGCCTTTAAAGTAACGACGGGGTTTTTCATACCTCACCGCCTCTTGACCTGCATGCCAGGGATGACTTTGCAAGTACCTGATTCCACAGCAGGCCGCCGCAGTTTCCCTCATGCGGGAACGTTTCCCTGTGAAGTCTCATAAAAACGGTTCCAGGCCTTTCCTGGCACTGATAGCAGATAATGCCTTGTTTGACTTGATGGCTAATAAAACCCAACCAACATGCTAGACTGAGTGGTTTCTTGCGCAGGTGAATGGAAACATGTGCTGGCTAAATGAGGTCAGCGGGAGGTCAGGCGGTGTAATGATGAACAAAAACACTGGCTGAGGTTCAGGAAATTTGATCCTGTGTGGAGCAGGGAGCTCCCAGCTCTACCAGAGCTCAGTGCTGCCATGAAGAGTGACAAACAAAGATCGACAGAAAGAAAGGGAGGCTAAATACAGGATAAAAACACTAAAAATAAGGAGAAAAGGCTTAGTCTGATTTTTTAATTTACCTGGTCATGACTTAAAACAAGATTTTCTGCACCATTGCTTTGCATTCTGGGAAATGTTGTCTTGAGCAGAGAAGAGTAAAAAGATCTGCTCTCCAAAACAAATGCAGGTTTTACAAAGAGACACATTTCAATGACAGTGGGGGATGGTGCTCATGGGAAACAGAGTCTTTATCCAAAAAAATAAAAATCCAATTTCTGAAAGTCGTTACTGTGCCTTTAAAAGTCAGGATATCCTTGAAAAAAGTGGGTGTTACAACCTCCTGAACCCAACACTAAAATTAACCAAAAGTTTGTAAAAGAGGCCATAGGATAAAGTAAAGGAAGCCACAAATGAAAGAAAGGTCAACCCACAGGCTTTATTTAACCCCTAAATAATCAAAATAGATGGTCAAACCATAAAAAATGAACAAAAAAAAAAACTGGAGATCCCAACAAAAAGAAACAAAAGGGGGGAAGGTGCTGATGTAGCCACGCAACCAACCACAAAAACTAGCTTAAACAAAAAGAGCTAAAACTGGACTACCGGGCAGATCAAGCGCAAAACTAAAACAACAAACTAAAATAATAATTAAAAAAAACAACGATAACACATGCGGGTTAAATGTTAGAAAAGAAAACCAGTGGAGAGGAAAACAGAAGTTGGCTGCTAATTATATGCTACGTTTACATCCAGTCAATATAGAATAGATTAGAATAGAAAATACTGTAATTATCCCTGAGGAGAAATTCAAGGGGTGTTACAACAGCAATCAAGAAAACAAAAGTAAGAAAGTGTATAGAAAGTGCAAAAAGGTGTGTTAGCTCTGTTAGCCATGTCTGTGAATAGCATGATGCTACTCTGCCCTCTGGTATTCCCTCTGTTGCTGGGTTAGCACAGCTAGCTCGTCCATCTTACTGGAGATAGATCTTACGTTCCCAATAACGATGGATGGAAGGACAGGTCCATGTCGTCACTTCTTAGCTCACACCTGAGAACCAGCACGTCATCCTCACCTCCTTCTCCTCACCTTGTGGGAAACATCCGGCCTTGCATCCGTTAGCACTGACATGCTACAGGCTGCTAACAGCTGATTTCACATGCAAACAATGCGGCCATGGTTACATGTAGGATCTCCAGACAAACACAGGAGCAAAAATATCACTTTAAATCTAAGAAATGTAAAAATTTGCTCTCCTTATGCTGTTGGATGAGGCGTAGAAGCTGGTTAATCGTAAGTTTGAATGAGGTTTTTTTGTGGTTGTTGTAGTTCCATCCTCGTGTCCTGAGCTGAACGATCAATTATCCATGTCTCTCTTTTAAAGTTTCTCTCCTCAGATGGAATTTCCAGTCGTCCGTGCAGCTGCGCGAAGCTCAGAGATATACAGTGACATGTCTCTCAGAGCGGCCATCCATTATGTGGTGCAGTGAGTGATTCCACACACGTGTGTCCAGGTGCACCGACTTATGAATCAGTCTCCTGTCACCAGCGTAATGAGCTCCCGTCGTTCAAAAGCAGAAAGGCTGTGATGTTGTTTCTTTTGGTTTGTAGTCAAAACTTTGTTTGCTTTAAAACGGCTTCACTGAGCTGAACGTCTTCCTGTTAGCTCCGCCTCCACAGCTCCACAACAGGTCTGACTGGAAACCCTCTCAGCTCACGTTTGGAGCCCAGCACGGGGCGTGTTTGGACAGGAGTGTGTTCATGTCGCTGCCTCTGGCGTTCGATGGATTAATTGTTAAAGTGTAATCATTTCAGCGTCTCGCCTGGTGGTCGTTTAGCGTGGCAGGAAATGTAAAGTATAGCTATGCATTTCAAATGATTTTCTCCTGCAGCGGTTGTCTCTGCGCAGATGAGTTAGTGCACCATTAGAGCCGAGGCCTGGCTTTGTGTTTTCACACTTGTGGCTCAGTCATGTGAGGAATAGCGAGTGCTGTAGAAGTTAAACGGCGTGTATCAGTGTTGTGCAGAGATCATACACAGGCCTGTTGTTTGCAGGCTGCTGGAGCCGACTCTCCTCCACATACTTGTGTTTAGGAGGTTGGCGCTCTCGTGTATTTTGGAGCCGGGAACGCTGCAGCTGTCGAACAGACGTTTGTCGAACTGGGTTTTACTGGAGGGCCTGAGGACAGGGCAGCAGGGCTTGGGTTTCTGTTTTCTTTGTGGATCAGATGACTGAAGATGAGGCTAAAGAAAGAGAACGTGCAGAATCAGAGAGGCTGTCATTCCGAAATTCTCCACTCGGACCTCTCAGCTTTCATGCACGCGCACGCACGCTGCCTCGTTTGTCATCTGAAAAAATTAATCTAGAAGGCAAACAGTCCCTCTTTTGTGCGCGGGGCTCTGTCTCCTGTGGCTGGTATCCAGTTCTGTAACGAGCAGCAGCTGGCTCAGAGGCCTGTACTCGGGAGCCGCATCCCTCACCCTGATGAATGTGTCATTTGTTGCTTGTTTAGCAGTCGCTTTTGTTCAGACTGCGACCATCCTCTATCTCTCACACACCCACACTCACAAACACAGAGTAATAGCACAGTTTGTGTAGCCTACTTTTTAATCTAGGCCTTCATCACCGCTCGGGTTTCAGAAAGAAAGAAACTGTTCTTGGAAGGTATTCGTAGAAAGTCTTTGAGTTCTCGTGTCGTACTGAACCCTTTAAACCCTGTAGTCTAGTTGGGGGACTTTGAGGTTGCGCTGCAACAAAAGGCACAAAACAAAGCACTTATCAGAAATAAATAAAGTCATATTACACATCAGATTACACAGGAGAAACTCAGCTACAAACACCATGAAGTTATTCTGTCAGTCAACCAAACTTTCTGTTCATTTTAATCAGCGTTCTGAAAGCTTTACTTTCATAGGAGACACTTTGCCTCAGGTCACCTGAATTAAAAACATTCCTGAGCCAAAAAAAAAAAAACTTTATCTTTACAATAAAGACTTTAAAGTTCATACAATTCTTTGCATCATTATTGAAAAATCATCTAGACAATTTTTTTTAATTTTTTTTTTCTAATCAAATTTAGGAAATTGAGCATTCGATGTCAATTTTTTCTTTTTTAAGTTTTTGCAAAATATCTTTTTTTAAAGTCCTAAAACTTAAAAAAATGTGCTAAAGTTAGAAATGATTTTAAAAAATGCAAAAATAAATAAAAATTTAAAATTTAAAAAATAAAATAGAGATGAAATTTCAATAATTTGCAAAAAAAAACAAAAACATTTTTTTCTCCTGAAACTAAGAAATGTGCAAAAATGTAAGAAATTAAAATTTAAAAAATTGCAACCCTTTTAAAAAAATATTTTGAAAAATTACAAAATTTTCAAAATAGAGATGACGTTTAAATTTTTTGCTGAAACTTTAAGAAATGGGAAAAAATACAAAAAAATAAATTTTTAAAAATGTGCAACACTTTAAAGAAATTTAATTTTGAAAAATTGCAAAAAAAATTAAATAGAGATGACATTTCATTGATATGCAAAATAATTGGAAAAAAATCTGAAACTTAAAAAAATGTGCAAAAATGTAAGAAATGAAAATTGGAAAAACCTGCAACCTTCTTTTAAAATTTAACTTTGAAAAATTTGCAAAAAAATTCCAAAACAGACATGAAATTTTTAGAATTTGCAAAAATTTCAAGAACCTTTGTAATTTAGGAAATTTGACAAGATCTTTCAAATTTTGTGATTTCAAAAAATTCCAAAATTTCACACAAAAGAATGTCATTCAGAAAAATCTGACAACTTTTTTTTCAAAATCTGCAAAAATTTTACATTTTTTTGTTTATTTTCAAAATTTAATTTTACAAGTGTTCCCTTTAATTTGACACCAGAATGATTGAAATAGATGATGTAGATGCAGAGATTTACTCTCTTTAACTTGTCATTTTTCTAGCAGAGCCCATAAAAAGAGGTCAGGGTTTAAAGTGTTACGCCACAGTCATCAAACACAGGTTGGATGATGTCCTCCTGTGGTTGTTCTTGTGCGTTATCTGCCGGCGTCAGGCTGTAATGGTACCATGACTTCATCGCTGACATCCAAGCCGTACAGAGCGATGTGTGCTGAAGTGGAAACTGTCGGTCATTTCCCCCCAAAGTCCAGCAACCAAGGTCTTTTTCTTTGGTTGTTTGAATTTATGATTCTTTCTCTCTCTTCTTTGCATGTGAGCACACATTTCTTTTCAATTTCCAGTCTTCTCCTCCCTTCAGCTCCCTCGGTTGCTGTATTCTCCAATCGGCGTCAGCAGTCTTGGAATGAAGGAGAAAATGTTTATCATAAACTGCAACACAGCTGCTTTTTCTTTTTGTTCCCTGGAGAGAATACACAAGACGGAGTAACATCTCCAGAATGCACTGTATTAATGCAAACTCAGTTTTTCCTGGGAATCAAACAAATCAAAGAAATATGAAACGTCACACTTTGCTTAATTCCCAGGTGGAGTGAAATATACATTTTTCTCTCTTTTGGTCCTCTGAATCCTTTTTCTGTCCCCATTTCCCTCCCCTTTAATGGCCTCTTCCCTTCTGAGAGCGTGAGTTTCCTGTCTCAACTGGAGCAAATCCAGAATGGCCAAAGAAGGACTGGGTCCAGGAGGAGTAGTAGGGCCAGGCAGAAAGTCAGAGTGGCACTCAGGCATCAGTTATCCTTCTGGTTGAAGGCCTTGGTACTCTGGCATGTTGAGGTAGCTTGTAAGCTAAAACGGTATCAACAAAAGAGAATGAACCTTGGCTCGAGGAAATATGAAGAGGAGTAAGAAATCCTGAGATAATGAGGCTGAAGTGGGAGCGTAGATGCTTACGTTGTAGCCAGAGGACTTGGAGTACCCTGGTAACAGAACCTCACAGCGGGATCATGAGGTATCCCTCTGTTTCTTTGATTTATCTTACAGGAATCCACTGCCAGACTCAAAATGACTCCTTCTCTTGTTTTTCTGAAACATATGAGAAGGAAACACCAGGTTTTGAAGTCCATGCTTCAGTGTTTGTGGAACTTTGATGTAAGAGTTGTTGACTTCCCTGTTGCTAGCGTACACGCCGGCTGTGAATCTGTCTCCGATGGAATGCCGCTGACTTTTCCAGAGCTGGAAGCGGAGCTGGTAAAGGGGGTCATGGAGCTGGAGAAAAGAGGTTGAAGGGAGGGTGGAAAATGCAGTCAGTCAGTGAATACAATGAGACTCTGAAAGTGGGTTAGGGTCATTGGGTTTTTGTAATGACTGGGCACTTACACAGCTGAAGACTGGAGGCTGGTTCTTTAAGTGATACACACTGACACGGATACCAAGAATGGCAACATATAGATATATAAATACAGACATATATTTTAATGTGACAGATATGTTTCCAAATGTGTGGAAGCTCAAACTTAGCTAAAAAAAAAAAGTTTTTTTTCCTTATTTTTGAAAATTTCTGTTCACACCACAGGCTGTACGTGGTGCAGTGTTAAGCCCTGTTCCCCTCAATAAGAAGGTCACTAGTTCAATTCCCCCAGCCAGGCAGAGATGACTCTCCATAACTTTCCTTCAATCTCCTGGAGAAAAGTTGAAACTCTATTCTGAAGCTAAAGTTATACCGATGTATGCCAACCGCTAGCATTTCAATATAATTTCCCATATACATTAGCATCTAGCTAGTGCTATTTTGTTTGTATAGTTTTTGGTAAATAAGGAGATTCATATCATGTTGATATCATGTTTATATCAGAGTTTTTTGGGGAAACGTTATCTAACTGCTAAGCTAAGTTAGCTGAGGCAGACTAGTCGATGTTAGGTCTTTCAGCTCTGGCGTAGTGTAAGCACAAAGGCTATCGATATCTATGGACTGAAACATTTCGTATTGATTCTCAACAGGAACCAGTTTTCAATTCCCATCCTTATTTCTCCCTAAAAAAATTCTTTCCAGGTTGGTTGGTCACTCTTATGGCCCTTGTCTACCTCACGCCTTGGCCGTACTCTTCTTGGCCCTACTCGATTTTCGGCGTGTTTCCACTGGCCTGGTACCTCCTAAAACAAGCTGGTTTTAGTACCTACTCTGCTCTGGTTCCAAGCGAGCTAGTTTGATACTAAAAGATGACGTCACCGACTGACGGCTACTGATTGGTCAGACAATGTTATCATCGATAAATCATGAGTGCGACGCCCAAAACAAGACGGGTCATAATGGGACGAGAGCCATCTGCCATTTTTAAACAACAACTGCAAGAATGGTGTCCCTCTTTCATGCGGTTTATGACAAAAAGCCACCAAGCAGCAAGAGTACTATTCCCTCGAAGTCCTCCATTGTTTGGGATTGTTGTGTCGTGCTCAAAATGATGTGGACATGGTGTCGCCCAGCTGTTTTATGCCAACCCTGTCCCCCCGATGGTCAAAGAACCGGGCTAGTGGAAAACCATCACAAAACGAGTAGAGTAGGGCCAAGGCGTGCTAGTGGAAAAGGGCCATGAGTTGTATGTAGGTGTGCTTGAATGGTTGCGTGTCCACATGTTAGCCCTTTGATTGGCTGGTGACCTGTTCAAGGTGAAGCTAGCTTCTTAACCAATGACAGCTGGGATAGGCTCCACCCCCTGTAACCTAGAGAGGGAACTGGAAATGCTGAAATCTGCTTGCAAGATCATCAGTTGGTGGTTTCACTTTGTACTCAACCAAAGATCTAGACCCGTTAATGTTAATAAATGAGTCTTATCTTATCTTAACCCACCATGAGTACAGCACTTTGCAGCATTTAGCAAGTTACAATGGTAAGGAAAAACTCCCCGTTAACAGGCAGACTCATGTTAGACAGACATCTGCTGTTGGAGTAGCGTTTCCATTTTTGCATTACTGATGTGTTGCCAGGTCACATGGTGAAAAGAACGGTAGCGTCTCTACCGTGGCTCCTAAAGTTTGGCCACCCAAGCATTTGTTTTTATGGAGTCACTGTCAAAATGCAGCAGTTGGCGATAGTCTCTGTTGAATATGTTTCCATTTGAACAAGCTAACAGTGTCATATCTTGGTCGATATTTGTTGCATAGTTATTTTTTAAAGTCCTTTAAGCGTAATTTCCATTAAGCGGTACGGTATGGATCAGTACAGTTTGGTGAAACCTTTTTGTGTTTCCACAGCCAACCATGCCTTTCTTGGTGGGCGATGTGTAAGCCAGACGCCGATGGGTGCGTTAGTGTACCCTGGTTTTAGTCAAAGGAAATGCCACAAAATGTGTGCTGTACTAAGACGAAACAGGGCTTTATATCTTTGGCTTTTAATGCCTGAAATTTGGAGGAGACAAGGCAGTGGATGACTCAGGAAATGAGGAGATTGGGGAGTGACATGCGGGGAAGGTGCAAGCGACTTACACCCCTTTGAACTGACAAAGTGTCGAAAAAGACAAACAAAGTTCATCTTAAGTGTCTTATTACACCTGATAGAAGCTTTGTTCACCTGACAGTCCTGAAAAATCTCTTATATCAAGATCTAAAAAGACAAAATCAGGTCTGAAGTTCTTGAAATGAGAAATAAAAGATCTGTCAATGGTTTATCAAACTACACTTGAGCTAAGAAAGCCAATTTATTTATTTATTTAGTTGCATTGGCAGATTTAATTATGAGAAACTCAGGCCTCATTTTACGAGATTTTTAGTCTGATTAGACATTTCTACTGGCTTAGCTTGAGTTTTTTAAGTGCATTTATTTATTAATGTTGGCTTTTCTTTTGTTTTTTCATTCATCTCAGGTTGATCCAGTTGCTTCCAAACAGTCCGTCTTTATGATCTCTTTAACAATGAAGTCCCACATCCCCCCAAACTTACCCCCTACTTGTCTGGAGCTTAAAATGTTCTCATAAAAACTTTACAGCAGGTAGTTTGTGCCAATAACTGGGTCCAACCCAGAAGAGTGATTTATTAAGAGTGCGACGCTGTGCTTCTCTGATTATGTAAGTTTGTAATCAAACATAGTATCTGAGGTGTGAATGCTGTAATTTCAATCGTTTTTATCACAGCCTGAAATAGACGCGAGGTCTCAAGGACGAAACAAGAGGAGAGAATCGTGAGGCACGGTTTGACTGTGTCGGCTTATCTAGAACAAACTCAGGAGCAGACGATAACGGAAACCCACCGCTCCTTCTGTTTACCGCGACCCAAACTCTCAGGTTTGTTATCTGACTTCCAGGTGTGGTCAGTAACAGCCCTGTGTGGAGTAAGATTTCACAGTCAACCCACACAAAAGCAGCGAGATGAAGCGCTCTGCCTCGGGCTCGCTGACACAGTCTGATTCATACTATGTTCAGGGAAAAGTTGGGTTATATAATCACAGCAGAATTAATGATTGGAGACAAATCTACCAGTGTTCAGCTTTTCAACATGTCAGGACGTGAAATGTTCATTCTGCTTCAAATTACTGATGACTTTTCTTCAAAAAGAGCAGAGTTCACGAGCTTTAATCCAACGTTAAGAAAAACTTCTTTCCCATCGTCGTAGTCACAGAGAAATACAGTGTGTCAATAACCCCCGAGAGAGCCCCCACTGACATTTTCCTGTCCCAGTAACCCTGGGAACCATGGGAACTGTAAGTATAAGTATGCAAAAATGCTCTTCCTGCCCAGAGGCGGGTGGCCACACAGACCATGAGCAGATTGTTTTAACATGGAGGGAAAGTTCACTTAATGCCCATTAGCCGAGGCCATTATGGAGCCATTTTCCTCATCTCAGAGAGGAATTCCCATTAAAGATCTTTCATTAAGACCCACTGTGATAATTCCCTTTTTTTCCGGAAGGATTTGTAAAGGTCTGCGCTGAGGGCATGAGAGCATGTAGCATGATAATAAGTGAGGCACTGGAGGGACGTTTCACGGCGCTGATGTGCTGCAGGCGGGAAAATAATGTCTCCCCGGCTCTCTTCAGTGTGATTCTTTGACATCCTCAGGCCTCCTGCAGATTAATGCCTGCTGCTTAATCACTAATAACACCCGCAGTTAGTGGCTGGACTGATGGAGCAATCAATCTGATTTAGTCTGAAAAATACATTGAAGTGACAGTATTTAGACAGCTATTATTTAAAGTGAGCTCTGCCTTCCTTTTCATCTCCTCTTGATGACTTCCCACAGAAATAACTGTATCTTTATTCTAATAACATCTCTGTGTAAGCTTTTTTGTCTTTACAGGCACCCTGTAAATTATTTAAACTCATATTGCTTCTACATAAGACTCAAAGTGCTCTAATTACCATGATTTTGTTCTCCTGAGCTCGAACTGATCGTGAACTCCCGCTGATGGTGTCTACTTCCAGCAGCCAGAGGGGCTGTGCTCTCAATTCCTCTGAAAGGTTTTTTAACACCGTGGTTTCGCTGTTAATTATCATATGCTGTTTTTAAAGGTTTGCTTAACCTAATTTTATGGAGATGCGAGCTCAGTGAATAAATGCTGGGTGTGATATCAAGGACGTATATCACAGTAATTCTTTAATTAGGGGTGTATTTCAAGAATACGATATTAATTTCAAGCAATGACCAATTTACAGTGGGTCATTTGGCAGATATGCTCTTCAAATTAACACCAGAGTACATGTTTGTCTTTAGTATTCACAGTATTATTTGTTCAAAATAATCATCAAACATGACAATTGTGGTTTAAAAACTAGGGATATCCCAATACAGATCTTTTGACTTCCAACTTTCATGATATATTTTAATCGATGCCGATCCGATACCTTTCTCTGATAAATCCCGTACTCCAATGGGTGATTCTTTATAAATGTGAATCATATTTGTTGTGTCAAACTGAGCTCTGTTGGTACCTGTGCTGCTGACCGATGGACTTGTTGCAAGACGTTCTTTTGCTATCATTGCTATCAAGTAATCCCACACAGCGGACATGTTGGCAGCATGGTTTGATTTACAGCAGCCGGAAAGCGTTACAGTGCTGAAAACACGTGGAAACTAGATTGGTCCCAATCATGCAACTAAGACTGTTTCCAAACCACCTACTACATACTTCATGTGAATGTAGTAGGCACTACATACTGCCTGCTGCTTTTGCTTGTAGTATGTAGTATGACTGTTCTGTTGGGTCTGTTTCGTAGTTTACTACTCTGGTTTCCGGTTTCAGAAGCTACAGATGATGTTTTTTTTGTCTTTATTATGAATGTACAAAACAATCTATGGGCAGATCTTGGCCTTTTAGTTATTTTGTCAATCATATCACACAGAATCATCATACTTGATATCTGATCTTACACCAAAAATTACACCGTTTACTGAAAATAAATCTGACCGGATTTTTTTTTTTTCTTACAGCTGATGTAAAAACACTTCTATACAATCCAGTTATGGTTTGTGTGATTTATATGGGTTATTGAATTTGTAGAAGTAAACATCTCTTTTAAGACTGGGAGTGACAAGATTTACTGGTGTTTCTTTTTTTTCAAATTATTTCACTTCTATATCATGGACTGTCTAATATTAGTGTTGTTGTATTGTAGTTGTATTGCCGACTCATTCCAGTAGATGGCAGTAATTCACAGAAACCCGCCACCTACATAGACAAACAGCGTTAGCGCTGTGCATTGTGGAAAACAGTTTGCCAGGTAGACTGGTCCGTTGCGTACCGAGAAATTTTCCTGGATCAGTAGGACATCCAGGGTTTTTGGTGTACTTCAGATTTTGCAAGTTTTTGCATACTGACCTACTACATACTGAATATCAGCCAAAATAGTCAGCACTGCTGGTGTAGTAGGCGGGTTGGAAAACAGCCAAAGTGTGCCCTGTTGGTACCTACATGTTTGCGAAGTGGTTTGATTTACAGCAGCTGTAAAGCGTGATGGCGCTGAAAAGGGGTAAAAACTAGATCTATACCGATCATGTAACAAAATCCGATGCTATCCGATCCTCTAAAAACAGCCATATCAGGCACCCATACTGAGCAATGTCTTGGGACATCCCTCCTAAGAACTATTTAAATAATCAATTTAGATAAAATAATTCACTTTGTATGTGTCTGA
The DNA here is from genome assembly GCF_033239565.1 of Halichoeres trimaculatus. NCBI lineage: Eukaryota > Metazoa > Chordata > Actinopteri > Labriformes > Labridae > Halichoeres > Halichoeres trimaculatus. Next base: position 36,553,059 of record NW_027437185.1, read on the forward strand.
GAAATCTGTATCAACTGTGTTACCCATTGGAAAAAAAAACCTATAAATCAGCAATAGTTTGCTCCAAAGTCACATGACCCAAATCAGCTGAGGTCCCATCCTTTTTGGTGTGAACCTTGAAGAAAGTGTGTCATGTTTCAGCTCCTCCTCATCAATATTTCATCAGAATGATTGTCTGTACATGGGGCGCATTAACTGTTCATCAACTGTGTTGACAACATTTTCTGCTCTCCTTACTAAAGATGCTAGAAAGACCAAATTGTGAAGAAAATGAGCAGAAATAAGATCTAATGGAGGTCAGGTGGTGTCTAAACTGTGATATAAATGATGAGAGACATTTCTAGGAAGCATAGTCTGACGTAGAAATGTTGGAATAACTCTAAATTCAGTATAATATGGAGTCATAGTGACAAATAATGAACCATTTCTTTTTATTACTTTAATTTTTAAGAATTCATTCAAACTTAAGCTTGCTAATTGATGACTTTTGCAACTACTTTGCAAACAAATAGAATATGAAGCAAGAAAAGCACTGATTTTTTGCATGTTAACTGACTTCCCTGATGTCCCTTTCTTGTCTTTCAGGATTCCGCAAAATCAGCCTCGACGACCTGCGAAAGGCCTACATCGTCAAGGATGTGCAGCAGTACATCCTCCACCGCCTGGACCAGGAAGAGGCCCTGAGGCAGCACCTGACCAAAGAGACAGCCGAGATGCTCAACCAACTCCACATCAAAAGCAGCGGCTGCTTCTTGTACCTGGAACGTGTGCTGGACGGCGTCGTGGAGAATTTCATCATGCTCCGGGAGATCCGCGACATCCCTGGGACTCTCAACGGCCTCTACCTGTGGCTCTGCCAGAGACTCTTTGTCAGAAAACAGTTTGCCAAAGTCCAGCCCATCCTCAATGTGATCCTGGCAACTTGCAGGCCGCTCACGGTCAAGGAACTGTACCACGCAGTCTGGACCAAAAACATGACATTGACTATGGAAGAGTTTCAGAAGAAGATGGACATTCTCTCCAAGCTGTTGGTCGATGGTCTTGGGAGTACTAAAATCCTTTTCCACTACAGTTTTGCAGAGTGGCTACTGGATGTTAAGCATTGCACGCAGAAGTACCTGTGCAACGCAGCAGAGGGACACAGGATGTTGGCGATGAGTTACACATGTCGGGCAAAGCAGCTCAAGCCGCTGGAAGTGCAGGAGTTTGCACTGCACCTTGTTAACTCCAACCTGCAGATTGAGCCATTTAATCTGGCTCTGTGGATGGTTTGGAACGGGACTCCTGCTAAAGACTCTCTGACCACCTCCATACCAAGAGAACAGGAGGTCCTGCAGCTCCTGGTCAAAGCTGGAGCTCATGTCAACAACGAGGACGACCACGCCTCGTGTATCGTGCAGCAGGCCCTGGAAAGAGAGGACTCCATACGGACATTACTGGACAACGGGGCGTCTGTGAACCAGTGCGACTCCAGTGGGAGAACTCTGCTGGCCAACGCTGCGTACAGTGGAAACCTCGATGTGGTCAACTTGCTCATATCTAGAGGAGCAAACATGGAGCTGGAGGACAACCACGGGCAGACAGCACTTACTCTCGCTGCGAGGCAGGGCCACACCAAAGTGGTTAACTGCCTAATTGGTTGTGAGGCCAACATAAACCACACAGATCATGATGGATGGACCGCCCTGCGCTCAGCAGCATGGGGCGGACACTCAGAGGTTGTGTCTGCTCTGCTTTATGCCGGGGCCAAAGTGGACTGTGCAGACGCTGATGGCAGAACTGCTTTGAGAGCAGCTGCTTGGGGAGGCCACGAGGACATCGTGCTGAACCTTCTTCAGCACGGGGCCGAGGTCAACAAGGCAGACAACGAAGGACGGACAGCGCTCATTGCTGCAGCGTACATGGGACACCGAGAGATCGTTGAGCACCTGTTGGACCACGGAGCAGAGGTGAATCATGAAGACGTGGATGGGAGGACGGCTCTTTCTGTCGCTGCTCTCTGTGTTCCTGCGAGTAAAGGCCATGCTTCTGTTGTGAGCCTCCTGATCGACAGAGGAGCAGAGGTCGACCACTGTGACAAAGACTGCATGACCCCCCTCCTTGTGGCCGGCTACGAAGGACATGTTGATGTGGTCGATCTGCTTCTTGAAGGCGGAGCTGACGTCGATCACACGGACAACAACGGTCGAACTCCTCTTCTTGCAGCTGCATCAATGGGCCACGCTTCTGTCGTGAACACTTTACTTTTCTGGGGGGCCGCTGTTGATAGCATCGACAGCGAAGGAAGGACTGTGCTGAGCATCGCGTCTGCTCAGGGTAACGTGGAGGTGGTGAGAACTCTGCTGGACAGAGGTCTGGATGAGAATCACAGGGACGATGCAGGCTGGACCCCGCTACACATGGCGTCATTCGAGGGCCATCGCCAAGTGTGCGATGCCCTCATTGAGCAAGGTGCTCGTTGCACAGAGGTGGATAACGACGGGAGGATACCGCTGATACTGGCTGCACAAGAGGGACATTATGACTGTGTGCAAATTCTTCTGGAAAACAAGTCGTGTATCGATGAGCGGGGATACGACGGGAGGAACGCTCTCAGGGTAGCTGCACTAGAAGGTCACAGGGACATTGTCGAACTGCTGCTGAGCCATGGTGCCGACATAGATTGCAAAGATGCAGATGGACGCCCTACACTCTACATACTGGCACTTGAAAATCAGCTGGCGATGACGGAGTATTTCCTCGAAAATGGCGCAAATGTAGAAGCTTGTGACACTGAGGGAAGAACAGCCCTCCATGTGTCCTGCTGGCAAGGGCATGTAGAAATGGTGAGGCTGCTGATGAACTATCACGCTGATGTGAACGCCTGTGACAATGAGAAGCGGTCTGCCCTCCAGTCTGCTGCGTGGCAAGGACACACGAAAGTCGTGCAGTTTTTGATAGAGAACGGCACCCATGTGGATCATACGTGCAACCAGGGAGCGACTGCACTTGGCATTGCTGCACAAGAGGGTCACATCGATGTTGTGCAGATACTTCTTGAAAACGGTGCCGACCCAAATCATGCAGACCAGTTTGGACGCACGGCGATGAGAGTTGCAGCTAAAGGTGGCCATTCGATGATCATAAAACTTCTGGAAAAGTACGGAGCGACAACTCTGAACGGCTGCAACCCCTCCCCAGTTCACACCATGGAAGAGAAAACCCCACTGGCTGTGACGGGTAAAATGCAATCCCTCACGATCAAATCGAGTAGCTCTGGCAGCACAGGCGCAGGAGACCTGCAGTCATCTGGACGTGGTCTAACCAACGGGCCCGTCCATGCATTCAGCTCCCCGTCAGAGTCACCAGATTCAACAGTAGATCGTCAGAAATCCTCCCTTTCAAACAACTCTCTGAAGAGTTCAAAGAACTCCTCCTTGAGAACCACATCGTCCACAGCCACAGCACAAACTGTGCCCATAGACAGTTTTCACGGACTGACATTCACAGAGCAGATCCAGCAGCACTCCCTGCCCCGCAGCCGGAGCAGACAGTCCATCGTATCCCCTTCCTCCACAACAAAGTCCATCGGTCAGCAGCCATCATCTCCATCCAGTGACTTCGACTGGTCGATGTTAAAATCAGGTCTCAAGTCAACAAAGGGAAGTAAGACTGACACATCAAACAGTAAAGGAGCTCTGGGAGACAAGAAGAAAATCAAAAACAGCGGATCAATCCAGGGACAGGTTCTGGAGTACGAGATGACACAGTTTGATAAAAGAATCGCCCTCAACAAATCAGTGGCAAACATTTCAGTGAAGGACCCCCACTGCAAGATCGTGATCGGTGGTTCAATTCGGTCAGAGAGGGGGCAAAGCCAGGATCCGTACTTCATCCAGCAGCAGAGCTGCGTTGAGAAGAAGCGGAACGGTATCATGACCAACCCCAACTATCACCTACAGGGTAATCAGGTGTTCCTGAGTAGGGTATCGGTTCCCCGGACTGTTCAGAGCAGAGGCCACCAGGATGTTTTAGAGAACTATCCCATTGGGGAAACTGAGCTAAGCCTTAAACAAGCCCTGAAACTGCAGATTGAAGGATCAGACCCTGGATTCAACTACAAAAAGGAGACTCCGTTATAGCTGGTAAGAGATGTTTTATCAAATTAGTCCCTCAGTGTGTGTTCATGTTAAAAATACATCAAGCATCAGGGGTGACAGCAGGGAGATACGACTTAGCTTGTGTGTGAGAAGCTGCCCTTACGTTGTTTATACTGGATTGCATTTAAACACAACCACACTGAAAAAAAACGAAATCTTATTGAGTGTTTTTGTCTTATTTCAGTGGAAAATGTCTTTTTTGACTTAATATGGGCCACATTCACCTGGCCAGTCCAGAAAAATGTCTTAAATTAAGTTATTTAAAGACAAAAATGAGATCTGAATTGCTGTAAAAAATTAAAAAAAAATCTGCCAATGAAACAAGAGAAAATTGCTGAAAACTAGAATAATGTCTTAATACAAGAAACTTTTCACTTGGTCCATTGGCAGATTTTTCAACTTGTTACAAGCAATTCTGTGATGGTGTAATGCATTCACACAAAATATAAAAAAAAAATCTCCTGTTTTTACAAGATAGTATCTCATAAAAACAGGAATCTGAAAAGTAAAGGAATTCCTGAAAATCTTTAATTGTCAATGAAAAACATGAAACATGTCACTGTTAACTAAAACACATTTAAAGGCCTGCCTTACCTGTATTAACCTTCACCTCTGATTAGCATAAGCATTTATCAATAAAAATGCCTGAAAAGAAGAAAAAAATTAAAAAAAAAATGTAGCAAGGAGTCAGGCAGCAAAGCATCATGGGAAATCCTGTTCTTATGACATGGTATTTAAAATATTTGCAAAAAGTGCATATCTTTGATATTTTGACCATTTTTTTTAACTAAGCAAATTATCGAAATTAAATTTCTTTTTATTTTTTTCAGATTTTTGAATTTTCAACATATTTGGAAGTTTTGCAATTTTTGCACATTTTTTACACATTTCTTTTGAAAAAATTGCACAATTTTGGATTTTTTTGGAATTTCATAACTGTTGGATTTTTTTTGCAGCTAAATAAAATTTCACAAATTTTGCAAATTTGTGTGATTTATGACATCACAAATTTTTCAGGGATTTTTTGTAAATATTTGCTAATTTTTTAAAAATGAAAAACTAGAATATCACATGAGATAGTATCTGATAAAAACAGGAAATTCTAAAATAAATAAATATCGGTTTTGTTTTGTTTTGTTTTGTTTTTTCTTTTTTTTTGGAGATAGTTATGTCATAAAACAGGAGGCATTTTTTTTTTTTTAAGTAAATGCAATAAGCCATCTCATACCTCATTTTTGTCTTTAAATAACTTTTTAAGTCATTATTCTGGACTGACCAGTTGAATGTGGCTAATGTTGAGTATAAAAAGACATTTTTTACTTAAAATAAGACAAAAACACTTGATAAGATCTCAGTTTTTTGCAGTGCAGACTTAGTTTGAATTTTACTGCATGACGAATGCTTCAATCTGGATGAGCAGAAGTTTTCCCACAGAACAAAACATTAACCCAAATCCTTCCTGTGCCATTTCAGATGTCTTAAATGCCATTCATCACGCAGACATTGGAGGGAATGTGCCAAAGCAACTGTTTTCATCTGCATTGAAACAAACATCAGAATTGTTTTCATCAGTGGGAGACCTCAAAAACAAACCCGGGGGGACGATTGTCGAGTGTTGCCCAAGGCTCATGTAAACTGAAACATCAACGTGCCTACATCTGTTACAGCTTTCTTCATGTACTCATGCAAAACTTTCATTTTAATTTAATGTAATGCTATTTAATAAACAGTGTATGCACTTTTAAAAGAGTAAAATGACAGACATGCATTTGTTCTTTTCACTTTGTAACCCATCCATGTTTTACCCAGAGTTGTTTGAGACAAACATACCAATGCTTCTCTTTTTATTTTTATATCTGCTCTGTCTGTTTCTCACCCTGACAGCAACGCGCCGCTGAGTGCGTTGTCACAAACCACAGGACATAACAGTCAACCGGTTGCAATGGTATGAATCCAAGCGCATTGGTAGTCCGCCTTTCTAGAGACCCCAAATAATCTGTGTTAACCTTGAGCAGTGTGCATATGTTGTGTGTAATATGTTAATAGCTACGGCAGATTACTTCATGAGTATATACAAGCATATTTATTTTTGGAAAAAAAAGCCACTTTTGCCACATTTTGTGTTGCAGTATGCTCCATGGTGCTGTGTTCAGAAGTTGCCTGCAGTTATTTTGAACTCCCAGTTTCGTTGGCTTTGAGTGTTTGTGTATTGTTACAGATATCTAGGAGAGAGGGAGGTTCATTGAAAATGTAAAAAAAAAAAGTTCATTTTGTCCCTATGGGACTTTTCTGTTGCTTGTGTTTTATTATTTTGTGTGTGCATTAAATATTTAAATAACTCATTGTGTACCATCAGCAAAAGTTTGGTGCTAAATGCAGCGATTGCAAAGTGAAAGCAGGGATTTGAAGAAACGCATACATCTGCAGAGTTGCTCCTTTAACCAAATGCAAGAAACAGAATCCATCAGTTTCCTTCTTGTCGTGTGGTTAACGTCTTGTAGTTCCTGCTGTATTTTTCAGGGGGGGTGTTTGACACAAACAGCTCAGAAAGGGTTCAGCCATAGACGACTCAAAGCCGAGCGGTTTTGTTAGCGATGCCGAGTTGTAAAGCCAAAGTTGAAACAACATTTCTCTGTCCCACCTCCTCCCCTGTGAGGAGCTGAGTATCAGCTCTGGAGGAGGTGCCGGGCTGTGACTCTGAGGGAACTCTAACATCTGTTTCTCATGAACTGTGCGGAGCTGCGTTAGCGTTTAAAGGCTGTGTCATATTTTTGCAGGCTTTTCATATTGTCAACAGCGAGCTATATTTTGGGATCAGAGGGAGCAGAAACCTATCGCATGCACAAACACTTATAAGCCCAAGTGAAAACTCTCAGCTCTTCAGTGCCACAGTAGCTCAAATATTCGCCATGAAGGGTCAAAGGAAGGATTGAAGGCAGGATCAGGTCTGGAAACAGTGTTGGAAAACATACTGTATAGTCTTATGAAACAGTTCTCTTGTTTGTCTTGACTGTGTTTTGTCTGTCATCTTTGATTTGACTGTCAGTGATTGGATTGTAAATAGCTTACCATGTACATTCAACTTTCATTTAAAAAGAATTCCTGTATAATATGAAGTGGAATTTTCTGATGTATATTAAAGTGCTTAATAAACATATTTGCTTTACTGCTGAAAATGATTTCTCTTTCTGTGGTGAATGTGTCTCAGAGCTGAGGAATGTATCAGCCTCGTGCTGGTACCAGACCGTCCTGTTAGAGACGCAGAGGGACACGGTGCACGGGGTAACAAAATATAAACATCATTATCAGCAGGAGGAAAAAAATGTGTTTGGTACGGTGTGAAAACCTTCAAACCTCCTCGTCCCTTCATCACAGACTGATGAAACCAAACGTCATCATCAGTGGTCAGTTTTCTGCAGTGTTACGAGCTGCGTAAACATCAGCAAACTCTGGTTCTGACCGAGGAACACATTCTCCATTAGGGGGCGATATGGGGGAAATATGTCAGGATGTTTTTATGGCAGGATCAGGAAGAGCAGCTCATGAAGAACATGCTTTAACATTTAGTTGAACTAAATCTTCATCCCATCTGTCAATAAAGCCTGCCACCGCTCTACTTCACCTCCTACAACATCAACAGCCCACCAACTTTCCATGCATCTGTGGCTTACCTCAAGTTTTACAGCCCTGGGAAGATAACTACATCTACAAAAAGACTAATCTGGAAGAAAATACTGATTTAAAAAAATGAGTTAGGCAATATATCAATATATGATATTAAATTCAAGAATTATTTAGAAAAAATAAAGAATCATAAAAACCTTAATATATATATATATATATATATATATATATATATATATATATATATATATATATATATATATATATATGCAATTTGTTTTGAAATTCCAAAATAGTTCAAGATTTTTGCATGGTCTTACGTTTTAATTCTTTGCAAATATTTTTGTGAAATTTTACAAAGTTTTTTATTTGCATGTTCTGCCTTGTTTTTCCAAATTTAATTTTAAAAAATGTCAATTTTAGAGATTTTGCAAATTTTTGAAATTTCTGCGATTTTTTTTAAAGATGATTGATAGAGATGATGATAAAGATTGATTTTTTTTTCTTTAAAAGCAAATTTTGGAAAGTTTAACATTTCTTTGAAAATGTAGTAAATTGTTGGAATTACAATTTCTTATTTTTTTTTTGTTTTTTGTTTGGTTTTTTTTTTGCAAATTTCTGAATGTTTTTTTTTTTGACCCATTTGTTTTTTTGTTGTTTACATTTTTTTACATTTATTTTCTTTTGAGAATAATTTGCAAATTTTTGGAATTTCAAATTTTTGGGATTTTTCTTTGCTAATTAAAATTTGATATATTCTAAAAATTTGTTTTTTTAGATTGCAAATATTTTGATTTTTTTGTTTATTGAAAAGCAAATTTTGGAAATTTTAACATTTTTTTGCAAATTTAGTTAACTGTTGAAATCACAATTTCTTTCTTTTTTTTTGGTGTTTTTGCAAATTTCTGAATTTTTTTTACCTTTTTTTTTTTTTTTTTTTACATTTTTTACATTTCTTTTCTTTTGAGAGGAATTTGCAAATTTTCGGGATTTCAAAATTTGAGGATTTTTTTGTTACTAATTGACATTTGATATATTCTGAAAATTTGTGACACTAATGATATTAATTTTTTTCCCCTTTCTTTATTAAACTTAGACATCACATGTACAATATTTCAAACACATTTTGAATATTATGTTCACTAGTTTTTTACTGTTTTTTTATACACTGTTTTGTCTTTATTGTGAAGATAAAGGAGATTTTGTGGCTCCTGAATGACTTCAATCCAGGTGAGCTTAAAAAAAATACCTCCTATGTAAGTAAAGGTTACGAATAGAGACTCAGTGTTGTAAAACAGGCAGACAAGTGGCACCATCTGAAAGTGCTCCATTTTGTTTTTGTATCTCAGGTTATTTTTCTCTTCATCTTTTCAGCTGCCGATGTCCCTGAATTCAAGGCCCGATTGATTTGTCTGCAGAAGAAAAGCTTTTGCTCACTCTGAAGATTCAGTGACCTTCTGGTATTTTCTGCAGAGAGAGGAGAGATAAGAGGGTTGGGGGGTTGAAGGCCACTTCCAGAAGCATCTAATGAATCTGCAACCACTGATCATGTCTTTCCCACTGATGCCTATTTTTAACCCAAGGCCTTTTTCTCCTCTGCAGGGTTACTTCCTCTGCAGCTACAGGCCATACATTTAATCCTTACCTCACCGATGGTTATTTGATGGTCCAGGGCCAAACCGGGACACTGCAGGCAGCATGACACATGCATCAAGCTGAAGTGGAACATGGGAGTGTGCCAAGTGCTACCACTCACCCCCCCTTTCCCTTCAGTTCACTCAGTTCAACGCCGTCAAACAGGAGCTGCCAGCCTGAGCAAACACACAGATGGCAACGCTTGGAGGAAGTGTTCACTTTAATGCACGTTTAACGACAACCTGCACACTTACATTCTTCATGTGTTCTTTGGCTGTCGGCACCCATCACATCCTTTGTGTTGTTTAAACTCAAAGCAGAGTTGTGTTTTTGAATCAGAGTTATTACACTGAGTAATTAGGCTTAATTGCGAGCCATCACCCAGCATTTCATGAGAAGACTTCACCCAGCAGCTGAAGCGCCGTTCGGTTTGGGGACTCTGAGTTTGGTCTCTGCATGTTTGGAGAGGGTGGGTGTTAATGAGCGAACCATCTGGTTCTGATGTCATATAGCATGTACTGTCCAAGCTTGGAGGATCTCCCTGTGAAGCATCTGCCAGTGGCCACATCTGGTTCTCCTCCACCCATGCCCTTGTTTTGGATACGGCGCTAACAAGCTCCCACGCAATATACACAACATGGCGACAGTCGAGGCTGAGTCGTTCAGATCGCAGCGTTTTTACTCAAAGCTCCCTGTCACTCCAGGAGGACTCTTCAGCTTCACATTAGCATGATTAGCATGTTTCACACGTTTCTGCTCACATATGGAGCCAAACTGAGGAGGAACTTACGAAAGCAAACACTTTGCAGAAAGTCCAGCTGTGCATTGTGTTTAGCCCCCAGCTCTCTCTGAACAAATGTTTGCTCCAGTATAGTTTCCTATAGCATCTGTTCTATGTTAGACTGTGTGTAATCTGTATAACTACAGTTTAAGAGTTTTAGATTTGGGTGGAGGACCTTTAAGTATTTAAAAAATGAGCATTAGATGCTGTTTAAATATATTTACGGCCACGATTTGAAGGCATGAAGAGAAAAATATCTGTATTATGTATAGAAACTCTGCACAGAAGTTACAATAGAAGAATTAAAAGGCAAGGAAATAAGAAAATATGAGCAGATGAAGATTTGAAAGGGGAGTCAAAATTTTGTAAATAACGGAAAATGTCAACAACAAAACATAATGCTTACACTGCAAAAACTTGTCAAGTGTTTTTGTCTTATTTTCAGCAGAAAATGTCTTTTTAGACTTAATCTGAGCCACATTCACCTGACCAGTCCAGAAAAATCTCTTGTTTCGTGTTATTTAAAGATAAAAATGAGGTCTGAATTGCTGTAACAAGAAAAGAAAAAAATCTGCCAATAGCACATGAGAAAAGTAACTTCAATTAAGACATTATTGTAGTTTCAAGCATTTTTTTTCAAAGCTATTTGCAGGGGTCCTGACTTTAATCTAATCATTAAGCCTCTATTTTTTTTTTTCTTTCATGTCATTGATAAACTAACTTATATTAAAGGTGGGGTTTGCAGGAATTTCATTACTTGTCAGGAAACATAACATCCAAACCTGTCTCCTTCTCCTCCTTGGCTCAGTGCCAGCTGCAGCACACCCCCACAGCCTCTGACCGCGACTACGTGACCACACTCTCTAGCCCAGCAACCACCTGTAGCATCACCTTTCTACCTGGGAGAGACTCAAGAGCCGTGCACCTGACTTAGCATGTTAGCACAAGCCGACCACAGGTATTTGACACATACCTGGTTAGCAGAAAGCTAAGTTATGTCACTCTTTGTCCCATGCTGTTCTCCAAGTTCCTTAAAGAGAGTGAAAGTGGAGTCAAGCTTCACCCTCGTTTAGGTAAAAGCTTTATCTGTTTGAAGTTTCATTTCACTTTGGTTGTTTTTTCCTTCCTCCATGCTACATCCGCTATCGTAGCTGCTCTGATTAGCTTCTCCCACTAGCTTTCATCATCATGCAAAGTCACTTGCACACTGGGCGCTCTGTGATTGGCTGATGTAACCACGCTTACTCCACGCCCAGAAACGTCCTGGTTATGGCTGGGCCCAGTGGTTGCAGGCCCACCTCAAACTTGAAAAAAATATTTTTCCTGTATTTCTATTTTAGCCGGTTGGTAAACAGTTAGGACCTATCACTACTTTTATTTAACTGTGGTTAATGTTGCTGCTCTTGCAGCTTATAGTTAAAAGGTGGAAAGTTGAGGCCGTACAGCGCTGGTCTTTGGCCAGTGCCATTGGGAACCATAAAATTTTCTGGCTGAAAAGTGGGCACGAGATACTTAAAACATGCGCACGCTTTAATTAAACAGGCAAGCGACAACAGACAGCCGAGCTCATCAGTAGATGGCGGTAATGCCCCATAATATATTGTTGTCAGCTGCCGTTACAAACGAAGAAGAATACAGCCGTGCTCGACTGAAACATGCCAGTAACCAGGAAACTTTAGCTGTGCCGGTGAATGTTGGAGTGCAGGTATGTACAGTCCCTTAGGCTATTCATCACTACCTTATATAAAAGCTACACAACTCTCCAGACTCAAGCATAGCTCGTGTGTTGCTGTAATATATTGTGCGCACGATTTATATTTTTTGTTCTCTGTGGCACCTAAGGGGCTCCGTACAAATCAACCAAATCTGCTTAAAATGTATAAATTAACAGTATCATATCTATATCTATGTCGTCATAATAATTTACCAACTTTTACAATTTAAGGCCCATCCAAAATTGAAATCCTGGCTCTGTCTCTGGTCCTAATCCAACCAAAACATCAACATCCAGGCTGAGGAAGAGGTTGAGGCAGACACAGACACTGACACACATATAGGGGCCCAGAGGAGATGATTGAGCAGGATTGTTCCTGCAAGCATTTTACTTTTTTTTTTAGGAAAATCCTGCAGACTATACCTTTAAACCTACATAACGATAAGATAAGATAAGATAAAACATGAAAAGCAATAATACAGTAAGATAAAGATAAAATGAAGTGGGATACATTGGAGCAAACAAATAATTTAGCATATTAACAATAGGTAAGTGTAATGGACCAGATCAGACTGTGCAGATATAAACATGTAAACTTATATTTAAGGTGTAATAGACCAGAGCAGACTGTTTGAATTAACATATTAACATATTAACACTATCAATATAAAGAAATAGGGATAAAAAAAGAAATATATTTCTAAAACAAATGAGAACAGTTGTTTTTGGAAGCTAAAATACACACATCTCATCTTAAAGCTTTAAATGTTGATTTCTGCTGCTACAGATGCCAGTAAGAGCCAACATCTGCAGGTCAGTGCCAGCAGCGATTTGGTGAAGAGGCGGCCGACTGGCAGACGGACGGAAAATGTTACAAAGGGATATTTAAATCCGTCCATGGACTTCAGAGTGACACAAGTGCAGCCATGTGGAGCCTTTCATCAAACCGGCTTTCCAATTAGACAGAGCGAAGCTGCTCGTTTAGAAACATTTTCATTCTGTTCCGACTTTTCTTCTGATTATAAGTGGTTGGTGTTAACACGCTGAGTCACTGATCCCAAAAAAAGGCCGTTTCTGAGCAGATACATTACCATCACTTTGTGTCACGGGTAAGTTTGAAGCTGAGTTAAAGCTTTTAAAACTTTTTAGACACAGCTAATGCAGACGCAGAATCATCACAAAGAGGGTTTAAGATGCTTGTTGTGACAGCGGGCTGAGTCTGATGCTCCCTGGCAGCAGTTCAAACACAGAGCGTTCAGGTTCAATACGGCCATTGTAGTCTGGATTTGTGTCAGAGCAGTACAGGAGCCGGGATGGAGGTATTCATGAGCGCTTCAGGAACCAGGCGGTTAAAGGATGGCTTAACCGGCCGCCTCTTGCTCATCTGTTTTCATAAACAGCGCTCAGATGCATCAAAAGGACTGAAAGCACCGTGATGAATGCAGATTCCACAAAAGGAGACTCGTCTTCAGACTCTCCCCTCCTATCTGTTGCGTTGCAGCAGAAGTTGAATTTAGGAGGAAGGAAAAAAACGCAGCCTCCGCTCGACAACAATGAAGCAACTCACAGCCAACAAAGCTGGAGAATGAGAGATTATACAGACTGTACTCCTCTTTGTTGCCTGTTTACATAATCCACTCAGTCTCTCATCAAGGAGCGTGGATGAAAAGCTTTCATCAGCTCGCTGTGGAAAACCTGCTTCTTCTTTGAAGCTCCACAAAGTGGCCCAACGCGAACACAGGTGCTCCACTTTCTCTGAACACGCTTAGGACAACACCTGACCGATAACACTACACAAAAACACGCTCTGTTGTATGTTTGGCTCCGGAGCAGCATCGTACTGTGTATCATTAATCATTACGGCTGAAGCCAAGGACAATAAATGGGCCGGAGCCTCGCACAAAGGAGAGACTGTAGCTCCACAGGCTGAGATATTCTGGAGCCAGACAAAAGCAGCGGCTTGTAAACCCGCGCTAACTTTCTCATGCGAACCCTGTATCTCCAAAATGTCAGCTTTCGAGGGACTCTGAAAAAAAAACAAACAGCTTTGTTGTTGACATCTCGGGGACAATCCAGTTTTGAAGGCACTCTGTGTTCCCCAAAAGGTTTTCTAAGCCCGAGAGGTGGGAGAATTTCCCGAAGCCTGTGGAGCATATAATCCTCTAATTCACTTTTATTTGAGCTGCAGGGTGAGCACCCAGCAGAGATGATATGATGGAGAGGGGACTCTGTAAGAAAGCAGCACGGGATGGAAAGGTTTAGATATAAACATGGGGAAACTCGCGGTGAGGAAGCTGTGCTGCTCTCAGAGTGTTTACTGGGGTGAACTGACTCAGTTAAATTCACAGGACGGTCGTTTCCCTCTGTTGTTGCTGTCAGGTGGGGAAGCTAAACGCTGCTGTAATGTGGAAATAATGTGTTCAAAGTGAGGGGAATGCTACCAGTCCAAATGCAAATGCTGCCCTGTAGGATCATCAGCTGAGAGGCAATGTGCATTTGGACTCATTTTATAAGGGCTCACAACAGCTAGCATTTGGCCGTCATACTGGTTAAAAACGCCATCCATCCACTTCCACAGCTTATCCAGGTCGCAGGGCCTGCAGCATCAGTGAAGACCAGTGACCTTTGTCCCAGGTCACTTCCACCAGCTCCTCTGGGGGACAGATACAAGATATAGAGCTCTAATTTTGTACAAATATGGGAAATCACGGGTAAATCCTGAGTGACATACATTTATTTTGTCTCTTTTTTATTCGTCTTTTCTCTCCCTCTTTTCTTTGAATTAAATAAAATGAGAGAAGCCAGATGTATATTCAGTATCAGATGTTAAGGCTGTTTAGTGTTTAATTGTAAGCTGTGCATCAAACTTCCAGCTGCCGTCAGGTTAACTTTCCATTATGACAAATGGCTTTAATCTGACATCAGATGTGACGGGACAGTTAATATAGATATAAATGTATATGCTGGTTCAGACGGTTACATTAAATAGTGATTGCTGTGATTGTTTACTGCATTAAAATGTGCCTGACACTCTGGAAACCTGCCTCTGGGGCTTTGTTGACATGTGTGCACATGTGCGCCTGTCACCAAATTACAGCTGCGGAGGGTGCACTCCGCTTTGTGCCGAGGATAGACTAGGTTGGAGCTGGCGAGCTTTCAGCGCAATTTCTGCACTGTTTTTGGCACGAATCTGCTGACACCTCCCCCTGGTGCAGCGTCAACTCCCCCTGGCGCGCGGTCACACCCATCTCTGCTCAGACGGTCTACCAAATTGTCAAATTGGCAGCGCACGGTGATGCGTCACCAAAATTAACACTGCGCAGGGTGCACCAGGCTTGCGCCCCCTGCGCTGCGCCACGAAATTAGAGCCCCATAATCTTTCCATCATGTCCTGGGTCTACCCTGGAGTCTCCTCCCAGATGAACACCTCCCCAAGGAGGCACCTGGAAGGCATCCTTACAACATGCCTTAACCACCTCATCTGGCTCCTCTCACTCCAGCTCCACTCTGAGCCTACAAACCCCTATCCTCAAGCCTGTGGAAAAAGCGCATTCATCCGCCATCTTGTCCTCTCGGTCATCGCCTACATCTCATAGCGGCAGGTGAGGGTGATGGTTAAAGCGTAGATTGCTGGGCTAGAGAGTGTGTTAATGTAGTCACGGTCAGAGGCTGTGGGTGTGTGCTGCTGCTGGCACTGAGCCAAGGAGGAGGAGGAGCCCAGTTTGGATGTTGTGTTTACTGATAAGTAACTAAAACTCCTGCAGACCCTACCTTTGTGGTAAGTTATGGTGCATTCCAAGCAACCCGTAACTCGTGAAAATTCCCTGGAAAGGCAGTCGAACTTGTAACTTACGACCCGTGAACTCATACCAGATCGATGTGCTCCAAGTTACGACTTATGACGTCACATCTGTGCCAAAACATTATGGCAGCCTCTATGGTTGCGGTGGTTTCCCCTCCTCCATTTCACTTAAATAAAGAACTTGCAGGCTCCTTTGGTTATTGAAATGACCAATCATAGATCTTAGAATTTCTGCCATGCTGGTTTCTTTACATCCCAGAATTCCTTGGGCTCAAACCGAAGGCGTACATTGCCTGAAACGCTTTCAGGTCGGAACTCAGAGATTTCAACTGGGAAACATACAAGTTATGGGTTGCCTCGAACACAGCATTAGTTTATTAATGACATGAAAGAAAAAAAAAAACAACAACTAAAAAATAAATGCCTTAATGTTTAGGCCTTTTCTTTGGGCTCAGCTCCCTTTTTAGCACAACAGACAAGTATTGTGTCCCCATCACTGCCGGTGATCCATTGGTCAATCTCTGGCTCTGTTTTCCCTCAACCTGAAAATGCTGTTGTTGAAGAATGATTGCTTCTTTTTAAGGTTTGAAGCTCCTGTGAGGATCTTTGAGCTGTTTATCTTATCTTCTCTTTAGTCCTTAAAAAATATATATGTCAACACTCACTAACAAAAGTGTAGGACAAAATTTGTAAACAGAAAAAATGTACTATTTTCTCCATAGGGGGCGCCAGAGTCAACAGAAGTAGAAAAGCCCCTCACAGGAGAATTACTTTCCTATATTTGAAACATGGATAGCAACAATTCTGTATGTTCAGACTAAAGGCCTGAACGGCACAAAGCTGCTAAAAATTTGGAGCCGTCATATTCAATTTCCGCATCTATTGTCCTTCAAATGATGTCTTTGTAATCGTTGTCTTTGTAGTTTTTATGTCTTTTGTCATAAAGAACCTGGTGCTGGGACACAAACACAATCAATGTTGAATGTTTTGGTATGTGACTTGACAACAACGGGCGTTTTAATTGGTCGGTACTCGTCGCAAGCAGAACATCGGAAAAGTCAACCTCGGTCCCAAAAAATAAAAGCCACAATTTCACTCAGCTGAAGAAATTAGATAAATACATAAATTAGAGTAGAATAGCATAGAATAGCATAAAATAGAATGTTCTTTGTCAACCCCTGAAGGGGAATTTAGAGTCACTGCAGCAAAAACAAGAAAATATAAACAGTAAGTGTCAGCTAGAAAACAAAATATCCATCAGAGACAACAGCTTGTCCATCATTGTCCAGTCAGCCAGCCTCCACCTCCACAGGGTCCAGGACTGAGCTTCTTCAGCAGTCTGTTCAGTCTCTGTCTCCTGGATCCTGTCTGCTCACAGCAGGTGAAGCTCTTCACATGTGGCCTTGGTGTCTGCTGTTAGCTCTGTTAGCCATGTCTGTGAATAGCATGATGCTACACTGCCCTAAGGGTTAGCCCGGCTAGCTCGTCCATCTCATTGGAGATAGATCTTACATTCCCCATAACCATGGATGGAAGGACAGGTCCATGTCTTCTCCTCTTAGCTCACATTGGAGTAGCAGCATGTCATCCTCACCTCCTTCTCCTCAGCCTGCAGGGAACATTGGGCCTAGCACCAGTTAGCATTGACTACAGCCTGTATAGCAGCTGAAATCTTACTGCAAACACAACCTTAATCAGCGCTTAGCACCGCTCAAGTGGCAGCTTGTTGCAGCAATAAGATGCACAAGATCTTCATGAAATCGGCACAAGGTTTGCATAAGACTTGCTGAAATGATGAGGTCATTGCATAAAGATCTCCAGACAGGCTCATGACATGTTGGAGGGACGGACCTCAAACACCAAGGAATGCTTGTAGCAGTGTCCCCTGACAGGGCTCCAGAGGGCTAGCCAATCAGGGTTTGGGGACAGGGGACAGCAGCTAAAACCAGGAGTTTCAGACAGAGGCTGAAATAAGGGTTTTCAAAATACCAGAAAAAGAAAAACAAGATTTATTTATTATTAAGCTGTAAATCGTGTGAATAGTAGATGAAATAAAGCCTTTAAATTGTTCAGGGAGCTAACTTTAGCTGTTACATCATGGTATTCTTTGTAATATCACCAACATGTTGTCTTTTCTGCTGCTGAAAGACCTGAAAAGACTAAAATAACAACATCAGCCTCAGTGAATTTATTCAGAGCAGCATGTATGACATCAAAACATAACCTCAGCCCATCTGGAGCCTCCAGCTCGGGGTCGGAGTGAGATGTCTGCAGGATGATTAAAGTGACAAACAATCAAACGAAACCCGGATCAAACGCAGCATTTAAACCTCGATTGAACACTTAAAAAAGTAACAAGATGAAGATGAAAAGTTTATAAGTGAGGCGCTGAAGTGAGAATTTAATCAGCCGGAGGCGATGTTTCAATGACAGAGGGAGATTGTGAGTAACCGTGCGTGCAAAGTCCGATGGTATTGTGATTGGTATTCCTTTGCTTCAGGACAGAGTGACTTAAAGAAGATTCTTTCTGAAGTTTGTCTTAATCCTGGCAATTTCTAAAGGAAGAGAATAAAAGAGGAGGAGGAGGTGAGTCACGGTGACATCTGGAACGAAAAGAGTCTGGCATTTCTTTGACGGCGTTACAAAGTGAAGGGAAAGTAAACAGAGTCACTTTGACCTGAGACGCAGAGATGTCTTCTTTAACTGTGCGTCGCTGACAGCTGTGTGACAGCGAGAAGGAGCAGCTCATCGTAACATCTCGTGTTTCTGAATGGGATACACGCCGCGTGGGCCGTGCCGCTAACATTCGAGGAGGATTTGATCAAACTGTTTGAATGGATCCCTCAGAGGTGGGCGTACTGTGGTGAAAGATGAGCCTCACAGCTCTGCAGAGGTGGAGATGACTGATTGCTGACACCCACACGTCCTTCCTTAGATTGGGGGTGGTATGAAATGAACAAATGTGGATCCAAACTGATCATACAGTAAAAGAAAATAATTGTTTTAAACACATACGAATGGATGACATCATAGTTTTCTCAGTGGTTTTTAGAGTCGACATAAATCCAACCAGCATTGTTAAGACTGGTGAGATATCTTCAGTGTAACGCCGTCTCTGCACCTGAAAGAATTCATTCCTCTGGAAAAAAAAATCAATTCTCAGTGTCTTTGTTATCTGGTGTTCTCTGGAGATGTGATTTCTCTTCCTACACATGTTCAGAAAGCAGCAGAAAGTCTCTCCCTGAAGTACGCCGCTCATCCACGCTGTGTGGGACTGAAAACTTCTGTTTTTACTCACAGTCTTGGCTCTCTGAGTCTCTGAATGAAAAATTAAGCAGCTCTAAATTGGCCAAACTGTAGTTCCTCTGAAACATTCATCTGATGTTCTGGTTTGCCAAAATGTGCTGTTGTTGTTAAAAGAGTGAGGGAACTGTGTGGGTCACTGTTTGGAGACAGCTGATGTCAGCATCACAGAAGCAACTTTAGCAGCAGAGCTGACTTCAAGGGTAAAGGTTCCACCATAGAAGTTATATATGATTTAAAGCTAATAAAACTCCATGCTCTTTTAAGCCTGGCTCACGCTGCAGACAGCTCTGTTTCTCTCTCCTCCTGTCCCACCAGTGTGCTAAAAACCTCAGATCAAACAACTGAGCACATGGTCCATCACTCTCTCTGGTCTAATAATCTTGGTGAAATCCTGTAGTGTGTGCTGGTCAATATTTTCAAATCTTGTTGTTAGTGTGTGCTTAAGATTTAAGATAAGATGATCTGTGAAGATTCTCCTTATTAGATTAGATTAGATTAGATTAGATTAGATTAGATTAGATTAGATTAGATTAGATTAGATTAGATTAGATTAGATTAGATAGGAACTTTATAAATCCTTTGGGAGGGTTCCTTCAGGAAATTCAGATTCCAGCAGCAAGTAACACCGTAGTACAAAAAAGATGTGCAGAATAGATAAGAGTAGAAAGAAGATAAATAAAAACACAGGTTCTATACAGCAAAATACAAAATAAATACAAACAATAGCAATAATAATAAAAATAAAAATAATAAAAATAATGACAATAATAATAATATTAATAGTGACAATAATAGTGATAATAATAATAATAATAATAATAATAATAATAATAATAGTTATTATCATAAAAATAGTTATAGCAGCATCAATGGGGATTATGACAACAGCAGTTAAAGTGACATTAGGAAAATAAGATACAGCAATAAACTCAGGGTTGTTATTGCAGTCAGTTGGGATTTATTGTGGTCCATACAACCCGATTTCAGAATCTTTTAAGATTTTTAAAATCCTGTAGTGTAAGCTAGGCTTTAAATGTGTTTCAGAAAACCCCTGTTCACCCTCATTCTGGAACACTTTTTTTATGCTGCTGTCTCTAAAAGGATCCCCATTCCACAAACCCCCTTCCCTCTGATTGGCCTGCCCTTTGGAGACCTGTTTGAGGTGAAGCTATGGGTGGAGCTTGGTGAATGAGGCTGTCATGAACAGGGATGTCCAGATACAGAATTTTTGATTTCCGATTTGATTTTTTTCATGACATGTTTTGCTGACACCAATCCGATACCAATATCTTTCTCTGATAAATCCGTACTTCATTAGGTGATTCCGTTGTAAATGATGAATCATATTTGTTGTATTAAAGTGAGCCCTGTTGGTCCCTCCTCAAGGAACACTCACTTTACAAATGTTGCTGTTTTTCTATCGTTGCTTTCCAGTGGACATGTTTGCAACGTGGTTTGATTTACAGCAGCCGTAAAGCGTGATGGTGCTGAAAACAAGTGAAAACTGGATCGGTCCCAATCCAATGATGAAATTCTTATCCTCCAAAAATAACCATATCAATACTGATCAGTGTATCGGATCAGGACATCCCCAATCATGAACCAGTAAGGAAAGCCTTACACAATTACCTCATCATTTCAAGAAGTCTCATTAACATTCCTTTAAGATCCCCCAAGGTCCAATAAAGATCTTGTGAAGATTTCGTAAAGAAACTACCCATTGTGGATAAAAGGGGTAGGATTAAATAAGTTTAACTTCTTCCTACTCCTTTTCGAGCATGTAGATCTGTAACACATGCAGGTTGTTGCTGCAGTCTTTGTTTTCTTTTATTTTTAATATGCATGTGTTTGTTTATGGTGACGACCTATTTTCTGTTTTCTTTGCATGTTCGAAATAAAATTCATTCATTCATTCATACATTCAAGAACTTGTATAGCTTTTGTAAAGTTCTCCTCCATTTTTTAAGATCTTGTAAAGATCTCTTAACGATCTTGCGCCATTTTTAGAGCAGTGTCTTTAAAAGCTTTTACTCCCCCTTTCCTTGTCTTTCTTACTCCTCAATTTACCGCTGTTAATCTGTGCAGTAGAGCACAGATAGCTCGTGCCCCCAAGTGTAACATCCCAAAGTACAGCGGGGTCTTATATCCACTGCATTTCTTCCTAAGTCAGAGTGGCAGCAGGTTTGCCAGTATTTAACAGTTATTTTACATTGTCATTTTCTATAGTGCTGTATTTTAACACAAAATGATTTTACCTTAAAAATTTCCCCGTAAACTTACAAGTACAGGAGGTCCTCGACTTTTGTGGCTCTTGACTTATGTTGTTTCAACTTTATGATACCAATAGATATATGTATGTAGGAAAATGGAGAAAGTTTTGAAGTTATGCTGCACTGTTAGTAAGCTCCTACGAGGTGTACTAGTTTTTGACGCGTATGAATACACAGCTTCGCAGTGCTACTCAGTCATCAGCATCGTCCACTTTGTGTTGAGTTGTGGCATAGTGTAGATTATCTGTTTTAAATGAAATGTCTATTTTAATGGTCTGTACTGTTTTCCCATGAATAGGAAGTATAATACGTGTTTTTGGATAGTTATTCAGAGATTTAGGGGGTAGTCGGGGTAAAAATCCGACTTACGTGGAATTTTGCAAACAACACATCGTAAAAATTGAACTGGAATAAAACTGCTTTCAAGAGACAAAAATGCAAGTTTTTTTTTTAAGTTACCCATTACTATATAGGAAAGGTTATTCACTTAAATGAAATAAACTGAAAAAAGTCAAAAAAAATGCCCACAATGCACCTTGGTAACACTCATAGAAACATAATGGACTTAGGCGTGTTTTATTCCCACCCTCACCCAAATACTTTTATTGCCAAGTTGACCTGTCGTTCTGATTGATGTGGAAATAGATTTTAAGTTAAAATTACAACAAAAAAGGGCAAAAATGACTTTTTCTTCTTGTTTTTCATTTTTATCTTTGGTTTAAAGCTGTTTTTTCATCATTAATTTGTTATCTTTTCTCTCAGGTCAGATGTTTCAATGTCAACAAAAAGTTAGAAAGTTGAACTTTTTCTTTCTAACTTTTTGTTGACATCACACAACAGCACAAAACCCAAACAAAAGGAAGCAGATTGGCTCGAAACGCGGCATTTACTCATCAAACTGAAAAAGTGAGCACCACCTGGGCGTTTTATTGGCACTGAGCTGCGAAATCGGCTTATTATGCAAACGTATTATCGCCGGGAGTTAAGGAAATTTAACAGTCTTGGCAACTCTCACCCTGCTTTCTCTCTGCTACCTGACTCTATCTGTCTCCTCGGCTTTGTTTGCCTTGTTTTTCTTCCTTTCTCGCGTTCAGTCGCTCCTTTGTTTACCGTCTTTGTTTCTGTCTTAATCTGCCTCCTACCTGTCTGTGTTTGGGTGAATATCTGCTTCCTGGTCCCTGTCTGTCCCCATCCTGTGTGACTCTGCTCTTTGCATTCCCTGTCCCTTTCTGTTTGCTGTGCTCTGTTGTCCTCCCTTTGACCCCTTTCTTCCGTACTTTCCTGTCTTTCTCTTTGTGCCTCAGCTGTTTTCCTGTTGCTCTGCCTCTTTGCGGCTCATTCTCTGTCTTCACTCAATCATGTGCTGTTTGTTCCGTTATTGGGGGAATTTTCCTCTTTGTTGTTTTTTGTGTCTCTTTGACTTCTCTCCGTCACGTCTGCTTTTTCTCTGACGCTTAATTCTCTTTGTTTTCTGCCCTCGCCTGCCTCGTGCTGCGGCTCCCTCTGTCTCTTCTCTCCCTCAGCAGCGAGCAGCGAGCAGACCTCAACGCGGCTGCTGCAGAGTTCATCTCAGGACACGGTCGGGGCTTTGCTGCTGCTTCTGTTGCTAACACACACATATACACACACACACACACTGTTTGTTGTCCGTTTGGAGAGTCTTGGGTGTAGCGGGGCCTGGGGACAGATGGAGAAGAGTGACGATGAAACAAAGACATTCTGAGCATTTCTCTGAGAGCGAGGTGTGCGATATGAAAGTGACGGAGCAGGCTTAGCCCAGAACGCCACATGATAGCGTAAATGCTAACTGTTCAGCAGTGTTCACACGTGTACACACATAAAACAATGCTGGCACAGACTCCCTGCTCTTGGATTCAATTTTAAAATCACTTAGCCGTGTGCGTCTGCCAGAACTCAAATTAGTTTTGTCAGGAGCGCTCACTGGATTTGACCTGGTTTGACTTTTCAAGCAGATGTTTATCAGCCGTCCAAAGAACTCACTGAAGATCAGTTTCTGCGATCTTTACAGCAAAGCAGAGTCAGAAGTTAAGATCTCAGATATCACGGGTCTCTGGGACGAACGTATCACTTTTGTTTATCTATAAAGATGCCATAAGATAAAAGGAAATAACAGAGAATCAGCTGCTCCGGGTTGCCAGGAACACTGTTGTTTCTTGGCTCCTGATGCTGAATCGAGCTCAGCCAGTGAGATTAGCCACACTAGACGTTTCCCTGGGGGTGGTGAAGCTGGCTGGGCCGTCCAGCACATCTCTCCATCTCTATAGTGTTTAATATCTCAACAACTACTGAATAAATTTGCATGAATATGTTACAGATAAGTGTCGGACATAAAGGATGACTCTTTGTTGACTCTTGTGTTTCCTAAAAACTTATTCAGAGACAAACAAAAAGGAAATAATCTGTCCTCTCACCTCAGAGAGACTGTATCTGTTTATGACGTCATTTTTTGATGAGTCATGTGATCTGTATCAGAGCCCCCCTAACATCATCAAATCGGTATGCTTTGGCCCCTTGCAAGCCGACTTTAGTCAACAACCAATAAACAATAATTAAATGAGAATCCTTTTTTATTGATTTGTGGGGGCCCCTAAACTTATGGGGGCAGGTGGCCCCTGGGAAACCGCCCACCATGTCCATGTGAAGAGGGCGCTGATCCGTACAAATTTTATTTTTCATGCAAATTTCATGCAAATTTTCTGAAATACTGGTCCAAAAATGAAGAATATCAAATAAATTAAAGCTCTTTTTTCTGGCTAATGGGCCTTCTTGCAAAAAGGTGTTCTGACTAACAAGCCTTCTGACTAACAGGCCATCTAAATAATGGCCTTCCTCACTACAAGGCCTTATGTTTAATGGGCGTACTGACTAACAGGCCTTCTGACTTACAAGCCTTCTGACTAACTTCTGGGCTTTCTGGCTAACAGGTCTTGTATCTACTAGGCCCTCTGGCTAACAGGCTTCTGACTAACAAGCCTTCTTGCTAACGGGCCTTCTGGCTAACTACTAAGCCTTTTGACTTACAAGCCTTTTTACTACTGGTCCCTCTGACTAATGAGTATTCTGACTAACAGGTCTTGTAACTACTGGTCCTTTTGACTAACAGGCTTCCTATCCACCAGGTCAGGCCCTCTGACCAACAGTGTACTGAACAACAGGCTTCCTAACTACCAGTCCTTCTAACCAACAGGTTTACTGACTAGTTTGCCTTTTGACTACTAGGCCCTCTGACTGACTACTGGGCTTCTGACTTACGAGCCTTCCGACTACTGGGCCTTCTGACTAATGGGCCTTCTGACTAACGTGCCTTCTGACTAACTTCTGGGCTTTCTGGCTAACAGGCTTCTGGCTAACAGGCTTCCTGACTAACAGGGCCTCTGACTAATAGGCCTTGTGGCTAACGGGCCTTCTGACCAACAGGTCTTGTAACTACTTCTTCTGACTAACATGCTTCCAAGGCCCTCTGACTAATGAGTATACTGACCAACAGGCTTCCTAACTACTGAGCCCTCTGGCCGACAGGCTTTCTAACTACCAGGCCTATTCTGACTAATGGACCTTTTGACCAGTCGGCCTTCTGACTGCTGGTCCTTCTGGCTGATGTGTCTTCTGATTACTGGGCCGTTTGACAATAGGGTCATTTCAGTCTTGAACCAGTGGGTCCTCTGACTAACAGACCTTCTTACATAAGGGCCCTCTGACTGAAGAGCCTTCTGACTGTTGGGCCTTCTGTCAAACGGTCCATCTGAGTTTTGGACTAATGGGCCTTCTGACAGTAAGGTGGGCTTCTTTCACTCCACACTGCCTCTCGGCTCAGGTCGTTCCTTTGGTGAAGGATGGTGATGATTCTCAAAACAAGCACCTATGGCCAAAATTCGAGCCTTTGTTTTTGAAATAAAAAATAATTCATATTGTTTCACATGTTATGTTTTCATATACTTTCTTTATTTATTTTGTTGAATTTAATGGGTACTGAAGTATTTTTGGGAGATTAAGCAATTATTTGGTAGTTTTCCTTTTGTTTAGATTGGAGTACTTTATGCTAGGAGTGTATTTACTTTGACTTGAGTGATGAAGCGCTCTACTTTGCCTTCCACTGGTGTTAGCATGGACTGAGATGGTGGAGATGGTTGGTGTAGCCCCAGTGCTATCCAGAGGAGAGATGGGGACATTAGTAAAGAAGTAATGATTGATTTACTTTCCCACAAAACTGATCACCCTTACAATGAAAAGACTCAGTCAAAAGCTTTTTGATCTCTATTTGCCAAATGATGCAAAATATAAGCATGCTAACACTGCTTTAAGAGAAACAGCAAATAGCTAGCATCAGATACAGTGGTGGTTGGAGTCTGGGAACTCTCAAAATCAAAGGTTGTATGATTAGTCAGTCAGATCAACATCCCTGTTACGGTACATGGCCTCTACTTCACAACACATGTGGATATCTGACGTTAGCATGACAGAACTGATCTGCCAGCTCTTTCCCTTCCAAGTCTTGGTATCAAACCCTCAATAGATCAACAGTTTTATCAGCCAGACTCTGATTATGCAAAATTAGACTCAAAGGTCAGAGCGAATGTACCGTGACCTCCCTGATTGGCCTGATTTCCAGTTCGACACTTCTGATCACTTCAAAGTAAAACACATGTGAAAAACCCTGCAGAGCTGCTAGCATGACTGCATGTGGTGAGCTGTTTTTATTTATTTCCTGTTGTGCATGACGGCATTACTGGCATGGCTTTAGATGTTTGGGCCTTTGTTTATCTCACACACACATTAGCATTGCAGAAAGCCCAAGTTGCTACACAGTCGCTAGCGTTAGAAGGCTAATTGCTCCTGGCCGGGGTGTCTATTCTTGCTGTAGACATTCACTTCCCATCGTTCAAATCCCTGGCCAAGCTTCGGAGACAGACACCAAACCCTGAGAGTCGCTGCTATTCAGCACAACCAGAGCATGACTTTTCAAATCTGGCCTCCCTTTAACATGCATTAGGCCTGACCTGGCAACCCTGAGCTTCCCCTCACATCCCCCTGACAGCCTCTGCTCATTAGCACTAACCCTATTCCAGGTCAATACCTACTGCTCACACACACACACACACACACTTGTACACACATTCTTTATCCTCTTCTTTCTTTCTTTCTTTCCATAAAGTCACACAAACACACACACATGCTCTGTCTCTCTGTGAGTCCCTCTTTGTCTGGCTTTCTTTATCCCTGCCTTTTCCATTCACACACACACTCACACACACACAATGACACACATATTGCTGATCAGGGCAGCCGAGCAGGCAGGAGTCTGACCTCATTAGGAGCTATGGCAGGCGGCCAGGGGAGGGTCTGTCGCCGGATGACTGACAGGAAGACGAGTTGAGGGAGATGGATGGAGGGGTCCAGACTTCCTCCCAGGTTTCATGTTTTCATACTTAAGGTTAGATTTTGCAAACAAATCCACCCAAAACTTCAGACATTGAGCTTTGTGTTGCTAGGCGCTACCCAAGTAGCTGCCTGTTGCAGCAGCTCTCTCGTCTTTGTCTGTTTCTTGTCATTTTTTTCGTCTCTTTTTCGTAATCATTGTATTTGGAGTGGATAATCACTTTGTATGGTTCATTGTCGGTCACGGACACCAAACTTTTTGTGGCTTCGGCGATATTTTTGACTACTTTTCTCCTGTGTTTGTCTGGAGATCCTACATGTAACCATGGCTGCATTGTTTACATGCGAACTCAGCTGTTAGCAGCCTGTAGCATGCCAATGCTAACTGGTGTAGGGCTTGATGATTTCCCTCGAGCTGAGGAGGAGGAGGTGAGGACGACGTGCCGGTTCTCGGGTGTGAGCTGGGAGATGACAACGTGGACCTGCCCTTCCATCCATCGTTGTTGGGAACGTGGGATCCAGCCCGGGGGATGGACGAGCTAGCCGTGCTAACCCAGCGGCATCGTGCTGTTCACGGACGTGGCTGACGGAGCTGACATCGGACGCCAGCGACACATCGGAGGAGCTTCGCCTGCTGTGAGCAGACAGGATCCAGGAGACAGAGACTGAACAGACTGCTGGGGAGGCTCAGTCCTGGACCCTGTGGAGGTGGAGACTGGCTGGAGAGTGGTGGACGAGTGGTGGACGGGAAGTCGTCATCTATTTTCTTGTGGACCTTTTTGCACTTTCTATACTCTTTCTTACTTTTGTTTTCTTAAATGCTGCGGTGACTCCTGAATTTCCCCTCGGGGATAAATAAAGTATTTTCTATTCTATTCTATTCTATTCTATTGTGGGTTAATTCTGGACACAAAATATTTTCATCTCAGAAGATTTGTGTTTTAGTCATGTTAGCTGACAGATGCTAAGATCTGTTTTAGCCTGAATTTAAATACTGTAACTTGTCCTTGAACTGTTTTTGTCTCACTGCCCTGATGTAGATATATAGATAATTATATGTTCATAAACAAAAGAATAGTTTGAATAACTCAAAAACTTAAAAACAGGAGCGTCTTGTTTAAACCGAAATGATCACAAAAAAAATTAAAGATACGCAAGAAAATCCAAACTATGAACTCAAAAGACAAAACAAAGACCAAACCCTGACACTGTTAATCTCTCTTCACTGGCTTCCAGTGGCAGCTCAATTGCAAAAATTTTAAAAGTATTGAAATTTCTTTTTTTTTTTTTTTTTTTTTTTTTTTTTTTTTGACATTTTAACACTTTTGACAAATTTGAAATGTCAATATACCAAATAATAATTCTAAAATAAATAAATAAAATTTCAATAATTGCAAAAAAAAAAAAAAATTCAAAATAATAATACTAAAATAAAAAATAAAATAAAATTTGGATTTAAAAAATTTGCAAAAATTTCAAACAACTTAAAAATTTCAACAATTTGCAAAATTTTTGAACAAATACTTCAATATGATGACACATACTGGTTATATAACTCAATTTATCATTTTTGTTGTTTTCGTATGTCTTGCCATGTAGAAAGCATTTATATGAAGTGCGCATGTTGGCAGTGAAATGAATACGAGGTGAAGTAGAGTGGTGGCAAGTTTTAAAGCAAGATGTGATGCATAAATAGTTTAACAGAATGTTAACGCATGATTATTTTTAGTGTCAATGTCTTTAATCATCAATACCCTCCTTTAGAAAAATGAAAAAAAAATAATAATAATATTTTCTCAAAGGTACAAGGAGCCACTGCAAAGGAGTCAAAGAGCCTCAGGTTGAAGAGCCTTGGTCTAGAATAAGATAAAAAGTAGTTGTAGTTGAAAAAATTGGTCTTAAGGATGATAATTGGTTAAAATTAATTTTTCAAAGATTTCATATTGTTACATATGGAGGTAGTTTCTGTCCCCAAGCACTCCTAACGAGCCTCTCACTCAGTTCACCTGGTCTCACTGCACACAGCTGGTGCTCAATCAGCGGAGGTAGGTTTTAAAAGGAGGCTCTTTCCCTCATTTTGGTGTGTGACACCAAAGAGCCAACACCTTCAGTTGGTTTTCTTTTGGTTTGTGTGAGTTGAGTGATTGTGAGAGGGTGCGTGGTTGTGCGTGTTTGAGGACAGTGTTTTTAGTACACGAGTTGGGATTATTTAATTTCTTAGGACAACTCTTTCATTTAATGTTAACCCCCCACCAAGCAAACTCCACTATTTGTTTAAAAGCCTAATTTAAGTTTGTCTACTCTTTTGGTAGATTCAGTGGGTGGTTGTGGGGAGTCATACCTCCACTCCACCTTTTAGAAACCCAAAGGCTTTATTTATGTTTGATAAAGGTGCAGATTTTTCTTTTTGTTCGTTTCCTTGTCCGTGACCCCTGTCCTTCATGTTGCGTGACTCGCAGAAACGTAACAATACGTAGAGAATATATAAGGTCTGAACATCCAACATTGTTCCAAACAGCAGATTGCCCCGTCTTTAACCAGATTTAAGGAACAAAATGTGTAACCTGAGGAATGGATTGTTCAGATACTGCAACTAATAACTGGATTGTCTGCCTGTAGCCCACACCTCACTTGTTAAATCTACTGTTTGAGCGTCTCATCTTGTTTGAATCTGTGTAGGATGAAGCAGACATAAAGGCAGACAGCCTGTGTCTGCTGTTCTGAGTCATTTTATACTGTTCTACATTTTAAGACAGCAAACAGCGCTCTCCAAAGTCTGTCAGAGAAAAGCTTCCATCCATCATCCCACTCCTCCTCAGGCTTTCAGCAGGCATGTGTTTGCATTAGTGGCCTGTGAAATATCTCATTTCCTCCCCTCTTCCCCACAATTACCCATTTACACTTTGCCAGTTACTACACGGAAAGCCGGAGCAGTCGCAGCCGAGTTCCTATTTTGTCTCCTGGATTTATGACAGGAGCTAACCTCAGCCGCACGTCTGCTCTATATTCAACAGATATTTTACAGGTAGTCTCCTCCATAAACGGGACAGTTATGGAGTCTGGGGGGGCCGACATGCTGCCAAACCTCACAGATGATGGATGGATTCAGCCTGAGGAGAATGTATGGGCCCAACACGTCCGGCTGAATGCATTACCAAACCTTCTGCTGGAATCTGCTCCAATCCTAACCAAGGTCCACGGACAGATTAACATATAAATGAAAGTACAGGCGAGATCCTGCCCTTCATTTCCCATCTGTTTACGCCAATGATGGGCGAGGAGATGGCGAGGTGCAGCGTGAATGGATGTCAAGCCTCGCTGTCTTCCTGAGTGTTTCCTGACTCTTATCTCTAGTTTCCAAACTCGAGGATGAAGTTAGTTGATCTTTCAAAATTGCTAAAAATACCTCAGAGCTTTCACTGGAGAGCAGAAACAAACTGATAATTAATATGCAGCAAAGCTTTATGAAACAGCCTCAGGATTAATTCTTCTATAAAGTTTTACATTTGTTGGCGGTGTTCAATTTATTAGCCTGAGTTTGGGCGTTCTTGTTATTATTCTACTCAGGCAGACGAATGAAAAAGCCCCTCATGTAGAAGTAATTCAATCAGCTGTTAATATGAAATTCTGTATCTTCTTTGTGGAAAACTTTCCCGTTTTTCTCCAGGCGAAGAGAAAAAGCTTCATCTGTGTGGTAACGATCTGAAAACGCAGCCCCTGGCGTCATAATGGGTGAAATGAATGGATTAGACGGACTCTCCTCCTCAAATAAACTCTAATTACTTTCCTCCAACAGCAGCTCCTAAACTCACACACTCTAATTCTCCAGCCAAACATCACTCTCTAACCGCTGCCTCTCAAAGCCCGTGTTTGTCGTAGCCTTCAAACACCAAAGCGCAGCAGCAGCGGAATTCGGTATAATTGCACGTTGCGCCAAAGAGAGCTGTTGCTATTTTAATCCTCCCACTTGTGTAAGTAAACAATGTTTACAAGAACAACAGTGTCATGTTCAGTGTGCTGTAGGAAAACCCGGGGTGTCTGACTCATTGAGATCTAATTCAGAATGAGCAACACGTTATTAGCTAAATGTTTTAAGTATACGTGTTGCCCCCCCCCCCCCCCCCCCCCCCTCAGCACCACCTCTGGCTGCGTGACACAGAAACACAATCACTGCTTTAAAAGAGTTGACCTG
Source organism: Halichoeres trimaculatus (assembly GCF_033239565.1). Classification (NCBI taxonomy): domain Eukaryota; kingdom Metazoa; phylum Chordata; class Actinopteri; order Labriformes; family Labridae; genus Halichoeres; species Halichoeres trimaculatus. The sequence continues at coordinate 36,583,919 of NW_027437185.1, forward strand.
ACAGAAACAGGAGGATTAACGGAGCCAGAAAAAGATAGATTTCCCCGTTTAATTGAAGGGTGTGAAAATAGAAGGTGCAAAGAGAGCAAAGTTACAGCAGACATGTCCGAAGTCCACACAGCTTTCATCTTATAACTTATTATTTAGAGCTCTGAAATCAATCATCTTCTAAAATATGTGTATGATAGCCGAAGGGTGCGTTGTTGCCACTAAATAGAATAGACTAGAACTTTATTGTCATTATAACAAGTACAACAAAATTGAAGTCACAGCAGCAATCAAGAAAACAAAAGTAAGAAAGTGTATAGAAAGTGTAAAAAGCTCCATAAGAAAATAGATGCTGACAGCTTGTCCATCATTGTCCAGTCAGCCAGCCTCCACCTCCACAGGGTCCAGGACTGAGCTTCTTCAGCAGTCTGTTCAGTCTCTGTCTCCTGGATCCTGTCTGCTCACAGCAGGGGAAGCTCTTCACATGTGGCGTTGGTGTCTGCTGTTGGCTCTGTTAGCCATGTCTGTGAATAGCATGATGCTACTCTGCCCTCTGGTATTCCCTCTGTTGCTGGGTTAGCACGGCTAGCTCGTCCATCTTATTGGAGATAGATCTAACGTTCCCAATAACGATGGATCCAGCTTCTTAGCTCACACCTGAGAACCAGCACGTCGTCCTCACCTCCTTCTCCTCAGCTTGTGGGAAACATCCGGCCTTGCACCAGTTAGCACTGACATGCTACAGGCTGCTAACAGCTGATTTCACATGTAAACAATGCAGCCATGGTTACATGTAGGATCTCCAGACAAACACAGGAGAAAAAATAGTAAAAATTTCACTGAAGACACAAAAAGTTTGGTGTCCATGACCAACAACCGAGTCAAACAAAGTAATGACCCACTTACGGTGTAAACAGTTTTTATATTTTATTCTAAAATTCCTCACTGATATTTTTATCTTAATTATGCTTATTGCTTTTTTATTCCCCTATTTCTATTTTATTTCCAACTGCTGTAATTGTGTGATGAGCAATGGTTACGCTAAATGTCCCCCTGGGATAAATAAAGCATTTCTCATTTTCTTCAACAATTCTTTCCAGTTGAGAAAATTTTAGGGTTTAGAAAACACATCAGAGGACACAAGACCAGATTAAAGTGAGGACATGGTGCAGAAAAGACTGCTCAGGATGCAGGATCAGAGATATTTGGGTATAAAAATGTTGTTTGAGATCAAAATAGTCAAAAAATCCAGATCCTGATCCTGCCATAAAACTATCCTGATATATTTCCCCCGTATCGCCCCCTAATGGAGAACATGTTCCTTGGTCAGAAGCAGAGTTTTTTTTCTGAAGCAGAAAACTGACCACTGATCATCTGGGATTAGAGACACCTGAGGGACAGGTGAGCTTTGGTCTCATCAGTCTGTGATGAAGGAACAATGAGGAGTTTTGCTAAAAGAAGCAGATGAAAAACAGCAGATTTTTATGTTTCTTTCATGTCGGAGAGAACTGAATGTGTTTTCAGGCGGTGTAGAAATGTCAGCTGATGCTGCAGATAAGACGATGCTTGAAGTTTCTGTTTCTCTGTTTTTGTTTCTGCCGGAGCTGGAGCACGCTGAAGTGCACTCAAAGCCGTCGGCTGAGCAGCGACGCTCAGAGATTGAGAAGTTAAAGTGTCTCTTGATGTGCAAAAGAGCGAAGCAGTAAAAGTCAGTTAAACTGTCAGTCGCTGCGTCGCTGCTGCTGAGAGGAGCTGAGCCAACAGTCAAACGTCAGCTGGAGTGTCGGTTCGAGTCCAAACCATGAGAGCAGCTGAGATGTCTGCTGATAAGAACGTCTCTAAGCTGCACTTTGTTTTCACCTGTGTGCTCCTGTTTACTCTGGAAGAAACAGACGGAGTGAGACTCTCAGCAGAGGGTTGGAGTAAATGAGTTGACACAGAATGACACTTTATCACCAAAGACCACATTTTATGACCTTTCTTTCTACTAACGCTCAATTTGGACTTTTTGTACGACCACAAAAGTTTCCCCAAACTAACTTCATGACCACAGAGTTTTCCTTCACTGTCTGCTCTCCAACCTGACACAGTTTGAGCCAAAGGATCCAGCCTGAAATATCCTCTGATTTAGTGCTGTATTGTTTTCTAAAAGTGAACTACAATAAACACATAGTTCACAAGCTCTTCAAGTGACATGTTTCTTACTAACAAAGAACATGAAAACAATAGTTTTACAAAATCCTGCATTTGAAAACATGAACCCTCAAGCATTGAAACAGCCGGCTTCAGCTCCTGTTTGTGTTTAACTGTAACAAAAACATCATTTCTTACTTTAAAGTTCTGTAAAATCCAGAATCAGAGGCCACGTCAACACAAACTGCTCTTTTTTTTCTCTAGGTTTGACAAAACAAAACAAAACAGAGCAAAAATGGACAAACACCTGAAGTGTTTTTGAGTAAAGGCTAATCCAAACTGTCACTATTTCACCTCCTCCTTCCCACATTTTTACAAAGTGATGATAAACTGATGTCAGATCAGGGCGACACATTCACAGCAAACTGACTTCACTACCATGGACTGCATTACATGAGTGATGAGACAGCTAAGCTATGGAAAGCTATGGAAAGCTAACAATAAGCTAACGTTACAGTATTCAGAAGCTATATCATGTAGCTTCTGAAACCATAACGTTAGCTTATGATAGCTTATGTAGCTAATGCATCTCCTGGATGCAGCTTTTCTGCATCCAGGAGATGCATCCATCTTCATGAAATATAGCTCATTATGGTGAAGTGTGTTTGCTGTGAATTTGCCCCCCTGGTCTGACATCAAAAGTGTCTGCTAAGTGAAATTGTAAATTTGTCAAACCCCTTGGTTTCGAGTGAGGTCCTGGTTTGTCTTCATTTCAAAGGCTGTGTAGCTCTTCACCTTCACCTTATGGAGAATTGGGCTATCACTTCACCAGAGTTGGGTATATAACTACAAGTAACGAACGTTACAAGTAGTTAAATTACTTTTAATAGGAACAAGTAGTGTAACGGCACTACTCCTCCTAGATTAGTAGTTAAACTAGAGTAACAAATGAAACGCCACGATTGTTACGTTTACAATGACTGCAAATAGAGCAACCAAAATATTACTATTTAAGCGGAGTTCTTTTTATTACCACCAGTAGATTGAACGGTGGCCATACGAGCAACTACTCGCTAAAATTGGTTGTCTTATATAAATCTGTGCCCCACTGACAACACTGCACTCCCTCCTACTGTAAATGCCCCTTTTAAAGGATAATTTCGGTTTATACAGCTTTAACATTGTTAATAGCATGAAGTAGAACAAAAACTCAGTAGTGTCACTCCAGACAGCGCTGTTTGGCTTTAATGACCTCTGAACTCATGAAGACTTTGGCTGTTTCCCAAAGCCCAGGTACCTTGCCTTGCCTTGGTCAGATGTGGGCGTGGGGTGGGCGTAGGCAGGCATCCACATCATCAGTCGCTGCCCAAGTGCTGTTCCAATGTTCATGTCCTCCGGAGGCGTATGTCCTCCGTTTGGTTAGCATGTGGCTAATTGACCAAGGATACACAGGTTTATCCTTCGCTGCCTTGCCATTGCTATAAATACCCAGCATGCAATGCGTGAATCTACGGAAAAGGTAAAAATGGAAGGAAAAAAACACACCAGAGAGACGCTCCAGTGGAGGAGCACAGTAAATCCTAATTCAAATATAAGTAACAAAATACACCTCTGAAAATAACAACTTATACCATGTCCACCACTTAACTCTTTCGTGTGTCACTCACATAACTATAATTACTGAGAAGCCGCACCTGCAGAGTGTCAATGATGTGACAATTAAAAAGCAAAAAGCGTACAAAAATGTCAAACCATGACAATATTTGTAGCTGCTTGAGCTCCTCCCACGTTTGTATTTAACTTTCCAAGAACTGTCCACAGTCCAACACATGTTATGTGAATAAATGTAACTCCAATTACATATACATTTGTGACAGGAATCTGATGGTGAAAAATATGCCTTTGTAAGCTGTTCCATTAGCATCTCCTTTTGAGCAGAGGCAGGACACTCGCCTTGGATTGGAAAGAAGTGGCTTCGGAGGCACTGCCTTCAAAGGCAAGGCAAGGCAAGGTACCTGGGCTTTGGGAAACAGCCTTTGTTTACATTTGCTCCTCAAAGAAAGGAGTACTGCGCATGCGCAGTACTCTCTGGAGAGCTGACTTTCTTTGAGGAGCAAACGTAAACAAAGTCTTTGTGAGTTTAGAGGTCATTACAGCCAAACAGCGCTATCTGGAGTGACACTACTGCAACAGAGCGCTAACCCGGAGCGGACCATGAGGGAATATTGGTGAAAAACACGATTAATGCAGTTTTAGGAGCGGCGCTGTCTATGCCCCCGATGGATCCCATTATACGGACGTCCGCTGCACGATTTTGGATCTAAATATCTCCCGAAGCACTGCTTGGATCAGGAAAACCTTCTGGGTGAGTATTTTGTTCTGCTTCATGCTATAAACAATGTAAAAGCTGTATAAACCGAAATTATCCTTTAAAAGGGGCATTTACAGTAGGAGGGAGTGCAGTGTTGTCAGTGGGGCACAGATTTATATAAGGCAACCAGTTTTACTGTGACAGTTCATATGCACATTATTTGGATTTTGTAGAGCAGAAGGAGAAGTGCGTGACCGTAAAATGCAAGTTATGTCCAGGAAATAAGAGGCTGAATAGTGCGTGGAACACAACCGCGAATCTCTGGAAGCATATTAAGATGTATCAGGGGGATAAAGTAGTGTAACGAGTAGTGTAACTTCTTTACTATTTCCATGGAGTAATCAAGTAGTGTAAGGCACTACTTTTTTCAATAGTAACGAGTAACGGGTAACTCTTTACTTTTTTGAGTAACGGACCCCAACTCTGCACTTCACGCACAAAACCGAGGGCTTAGGGGTAAAATTAGGATTGGACCTAGGTCTCTGTCCACACTCGGACAGTGCAGAAATTCAGTAACAACAAACGCACAATAAACATGCCTGACCAGTTGATGGGGAGAACATGAGAACAGTGATGTCACAAACTCTTGCATGCATATGTATTTGCCACCTTCTTAAGCGAGCAGTAATTAGGAGGCTGCGGAGCATTAAGAGCAGGACCACCAGACTGAGGAACAGCTTCTTTCCAGAAGCTATTAGACTGTTGAATTCTGGAGGACCCCTGTAGCCCCTGCCCCCCTATATACACACACACACACCATTCCTCCCCTCCCCCCCCCCCCCCCCCCCCCCCCCCCCCTCCCTGACAACCATGCACGAACATTGCACAATGCCGTTTGCACAGAACTCTGCAGTACTTGCACTACTCTCCATTCCATTTGCACTAACTGCTGTAAATATTTCCGCTTCCAGTGTTGGAACCTTTTTTTTGACAATGTCCATGTTTATTTTTATTTACTTTTATACAGTTGTTTATATATATATATATATATATATATATATATATATATATATATATATATATATATATATATATATATATATACTTGTATAGTGTGTTTTTATATTTTTATATTTATATAGTGTATTGGGGCTTATACCGGGACCGGGGAAACAAATTTCGTTTCACCTCATGTCTTTCATGTGTGAAATGACAATAAAGCTCCTTGAATCCTTGAATCCTTATATACAGTGTTCTTTGAACTGCAAACAGATTGTTGGATTAAAAACTGTCAGTCATCATGTTTGTTTTCGCCCTTGTGCCAAAACATGAAGGTAAAGAACAGAGAAGTTTTCTTCTCAAGATTTCATTGAAGCCAACTGTACTAAGCAGACATAAAAAAATCTGTAGCCCATGACCTTAGAGCATATTTGATATTTATTTATTTATTTAATTTGATATTTATTTATTTATTTATTTATTTATTTATTTATTTATTTATTTATTTATTTATCTATTTAATTTAATATGTATTTATTTATTTATTTTTCTATTTAATTTTGTATGTAATGTTCATTTTATTTTTTATTGATTTATTTATCTATTTAATTTTGTTTGGATTTTTTCTTTTTCTTTCATTTTTTATTGATTTATTTATCTATTTAATTTAGTTTGGATTGTTTCTTTTCATTTTATTTTTTATTGATTTGTTTGGATTGTTTCTTTTTATTTATTATTTATTGATTAATTTATCTGTTTAATTTTGTATGTATTGTTTCTTTTTATTTGATTATTTATTGATTTATATATCATGTATTTATATGTATGTTTTTTAATTTTATTTTGTATTGAGTTAAATTTTGAGCTTTTACTTTTTTACTTGGAGATGAAAAGACAGGGATGGCGCACCAAATCAAGAGAGGGTGCAAGAGTTAAATGTAGGGAGGGGGTCCTAAAGATTTCTGTTTACAGGGCTCTTTGAGGGAAAAAGGTTGAAATGAAGCTCCTACATGATGACTTACTATGAATTCAGCAATGTGCATCTAATATGCAGATGTGTAGCTCCTCCTAACCTGCCAGCTATCTGAGCGGAAGCAGAGTACAGCCTTAGATAGTGCTGATAGCACTATGATTGACTCGCTGCAGGAACCAAGTTACGGTCTTAAACTGAGGCGTCTTTTTAAGGTTAATTTACTCAATAATATGCAGCAGTTGTCTTTAAATGTTTGATTATGTCCTTGTGAGGAAGAAAGGTGTTTTTAGTTTCTTTGGCTCAAAACTCAGGCATCAGGAAAGGACAGGCAGCTGTGAAAGTAGACGGACTGATGTTAGAAACCACTCTGAGGAAAATGACTGAGTCTCCTGGATTCAGACTCTCAGTTCAGAGGCCACCGGCTGCAAAGTACTCAGACTTCTTCTAAAACATGGTGTAATTTGACAAAAAGCAACACTAACACCCCCAGACGGCGGTAAACATCCTCCCAGATTACTGATGAATCCCCGTCTCATGATAAAAAGCATGAACAGAAAACAAAGTGGTGATATTCCCACTTGTTTCAGCACCTTACAAAATCTGTCAGAGAGCAGGGTGACTAAGCTGAACTCTGTGAGTCATCACAGCGAGGTACAGGGGCTGCTGAAGGCCCTCAGCGAGCGGACCACCCACTCATGTCCCCCCCATTAAGACGGCCCGCTCTTCCTGCCCATCAACGCCCCTGCAGCAATTTACTGCGCGGCCTGCACAGAGGCCGAATGAACGGTGAACAGCAGAGTGTTCTTAATGAGACACGGGTCAATGAAATGTCAAAACTGGACAATGAAGAGAGGAGAAAAAAGACGACATTTCAATTGTTATTCCAGTCTTTACGCCTTCAGAGGGAGAATGACTAAATGAAACCAAGCTCTTATTCCCTGTTCAGCTCCAATTTGGCTGCACTCAGCTTTTTTACCTTCCAATGCTTTAATATTCCTGCACATTCTTCTTTTTATAATATTTTAGTGTACGTTTTAAAAAAAACAGCATTGCTTGTTGTTAAAACAGCTTCCTCTCTTACGTGTTTTCATTCACAGCTGCCAATGCCGCCTCCTGCGTCTGGGAAACCCACCGGGCCACCGTCACTCAGCGGTTTATTTAGCCCGATGACGTGTGCGGCAGCTTTGCTCCTGTCGCTCACTGTGTCCTTGTTTGATTCATTGCACCTCCACCTTTGTGTTCGCCGGCCTGGAGGAACACGAGGATTCAGGTACGAGGGAAAATGGGTCACATACAACCGCCAGATGAGCAGGTTACATCACATCCTCTGAGACAGCGTGACAATCGCTCTGCCTGTACAGGAAGTTATCACTGCGATGATTCATATTCTGCGATGTGAGGTTTTATAAGGTTGAAGTTTAACTATCTTTAAAGTTCACTGATCTGCAACATTTTCATCCGCCCTGGTTTGTATGCAGGCCTCATTCTGTAAATAGGCTTATTTCATGGCTGCAGAATTGAAAGCAGAGGGAGCGGATGCTCTCTGAGATGGCCTTTAATCTCCAGAATACTAATAAACAAAAAGAACAACCTGAAGCCTGTAATCAGATCGCAGTCAGACGGGACTTAAAACACACTCATACCTCGCTGCTCCGAGGAAATCAGACGGTAGCTGCTGTTAGTGCACACCTGAGCTGAAACATTAATACTGCAAAAACTGAAATCTTACCAAGTGTTTTTGTCTGATTCTACATAAAAATTGTCTCGTTAGACTCAATCTGAGCCACATTCACCTTTTCAGTCCAGAGAAATGTCTTATTTCAAGTTATTTAGAGACAAAAATGAGGTCTGCATTGCTTGGGACGAGTTAAAAAACAAATCTGCCAATGGAACAAGAAACATTTGCTTGAAAATGTATTACTGCAACACTCTACTCTCTGGTTTAAATGAAAAATCCTGTTCTTGTCTCCAACTAGGGATGAGTACCTTACACATTTAAAACGATACGGTACCCATGCCCGATACCTGGCAATTGGTACCAGTACTCAACGGTACCAATTTTCGCTACTTTTTTTGTAGTTATGTGGTAAAAATATTAATTTTTAACAATAAAATATTATTTTTTTTACAATTTAACATATTTATTCTAGGGATGCACGATATTATCAGCACAATATCAGTATCGGCTAATAAAAGCTTAAAAACACGTTTATCGGTATCGGCAGATATGAAAATTTCTGCCGATAGTCACAGCCAATAAGGTGCTATTCAGTTAGGATTATTATTATTTTCCATCTGAAAAATAAGCTCCTTGAATAAAATGTAGCACTTAATTTATTTGCACTGCAGAGCTCTGTGTCTGTCACCAGGTTGTTACAGTAGCTCTAAAATAATCAAATGCTATTGGTTATGTTTAAAAATGTATTGTACATTTAAGTTCATGTGATCTAAAGAAATTATTTGTCTGTATTTCACTACTGAATGTCTTGAGTTTGAAAAAATAATACATTTCTCATTTATGGTAAAATCAAATGTTTTTGTCTTGTTTTATGTGTGTTTCTTAAACAAATAAAACCGTCACAATAAGAGTAACATATAAATTCCAGTACAGGATAGACTTAGCTTTCCTTACAGTGAAACAAACAAACAAACTTGTGATTATAGGTATTGGTATTGGTATCGGCCAAAAGGAGTTTCGATATATCGGCCTATCGGATATCGGCAAAAATCCAATATCGTGCATCCCTAATTTATTCTTCAGTATATAACCTTGCAATGCTGTGTTCATGTCCAGCATGGAAAATCTCCTACTCTTCCACTCCCTCACAGTCACAAGGATGCATTTAGGTACCTAAACATGGTACTTTTTGAGTCTACACGAATCGATACCCGGGACTTTTGACATAATTCGGTTGGTACCTAAAAAAGTACCTAATTCGGTACCCATCCCTATCTCCAACTAGTCCAAAATGCAGCAGCTCGGCTTTTAACTGGTTTTAGTAGACAGCATCACATCACTCCAGTTTTAGCCTCCCTGCACCAGCTTCCTGTGAGTTTTAGAGTTGATTTTAAGATTTTATTGATTACTTTTAAAGCTCTCATGGGACTTGCTCCTAGCTACAGCGTGCAGAGTCTGATGCTTCCTTTAAGTCTCTTTTAAAAACTCACTTTTATGTGATTCCGTCTTTTTGTCTTTTATCTTATCTTTTATCTTTTATCTTTAATCTCTTTTATTTCTATCTTACCTTGGTTTTACTGTTCTATTTCTTGTCCTTTTCTCTGTTCACTTCTTTTTGTCTTTTTCTTTTTTTTTTTTCTTTCTTTTTTTAAATTCTATTTTATTTTTATTTTCATTTTCCAATTGATTGATATTTTTAACTTTTATCTTGGTCCTCAGGCTCTTATTCTCATTTTATATTGCATGGTTCTTGTATCGCCTGGGTTCATATGGGTCGAAGCTTGTGTTTGTTTTCATGTTCCCGCTGTTAAAGCAGATTGTAAACTTCTGTTTTTAGAAGTGCTATACAAATAAAGTTATTATTATTATTATTATTATTATCATTATTATTATTATTATTTAAATAATTGAAATACGTCTGAATGTGGCTCATACAAAGTCTAAAAAGGCATTTTCTACTGAGAATAAGACAAAAACACTTGATAAGATTTCAGTTTTTTGGCACTGAATTTCCATTAGCTTGCTGTCTTGGTCGTAGAGCCCTTTGGTTGGTGTGTTACTGAATGAGTTTTACAAAGAAATCTTTATTTAACCTTGTCATGATGCAGTAATGAGCTCTTTAGGTAGAAAATCTGTTTTGTTGTATGTATATTTCTACTAAGACCTCTGCCAATGGATCATCCACAAACACTTTATCAGTTAGATGTATGGCAGTGTAAGAAATATCAACTTAGACTATCATGGGAAAGACAATGATGATGTCCATTTGAAGAAATCACCCCTTACATCGTGCTAATACTAATGTAGCACTGCTGCTAGCCTTTTAACAACAGCTCTGTTGGAGCCTGACCAATCAGAATGGCTGAAATGTCTGATTTTTTTCAATCACAGCAACTGAATATCGTTATTTTTATTTGACCGTAAATTAAGTTAGAAATGAACATGTGCCTCAGCAAATATTTGATATTTAAAATATTTGGGCAGCTTTCCTCTGTGTAAACAATCAGTTAAGTGCTTTTGGGGAAATGAAATACATGATGTTAACAACACTGTGCTTGTAGACAAAAAAATACCTCCTGAAGTGACTTAAGTAAACTTGACTGTGAGCTACAGCGAGAGATTATCTCAAACATGCCAGCAAAACGTACATTAGTCAGTAAGTTAAGTGGGATAAATATATTTCCAAACTATATTTTTCTCACTGCTACTCTGGTCTTAATAATTTGTCAATAAAGTTCTGCTATGGACCAAACTTATACGTCACCTACTGTTATAGCGCCGCTGCTATTTCATCTTGGTTGGAGTGTTATTATCGTAACTCTGTCACTGTTCAATCAGAAAAATTCAAACAGCGCTGGAAACCTGAGAACTTGCACTTTCCACCGAGACATGGTTTACTACAGGAATCACAAGCGTGTGGAGTGACCCCCACAAAACAAGACGACAGAAATATCACAACAATAATGAACGACTGTAACTCCTTGAGTTTTTGCCCCAAGTCAAAAAAGTCCAGCACTGACAGAGAGCTGTGACGATGGACTTCCCATCAATTTCAATCTTCTGTCTGACTCAACTCCTAAAAAGAAAACAATTTGGTTTTGGTGATTTATTCATCAAAATGCAAATACTTTCAGATCATTTGAAAAAGTCATTTACTAGATGATAAAAATTTAAGTTAATGTCGACTGAAACAAAAGGCCAAAGCTCTCAGACGTTGAGCATTTTCAGACCATTTTACAGCCAGAATAACAAAATGTGTCCAGACTAATTTAACCTCAGTAGATTAACAAGACAAAATGTTCATTTTTTAATTGATTTGGCTGATGAATTTTTTTGATTATTATTATTAATTTGGACAAAAGACACAGAGAGAACTCAAGTGGACTTGTCCCACATGAAGTAAACAGAGATATTAATGACTGGTAAATATACATTTTTTCACTTCTTTTATGGTATTTTTAACACAGCCAAGAGTACTCAATGACTTTTTGACTTAAACTTTGAATGTGTTTTTTATTTTATTGTTTTCTGCTTGAATTTTAAAAGATAAATGTGTAAAATTGGAGAAAGTCAGACAGTATCATTGGATTGAAGACATCAACTAAAGCTGTTACAGTTGGTTGTTCTTGATATAAATGAGGCATTACGTTTCCACAAAGTATTTGAGTTTTGAATCACATGAATTTGAGTTTTAAGAGTTTTTTTTCCTAAGTCTGTTATCTAAATCCAATTAATCCAAAACAGTCAGTTCTCTTATTATTATTTCTACTATTTTATATTATTTCATATTATTGTATCATTTATTTTTTTTGAGTTGTGCCAACCTCCTGGAGTCTACAGTGTGGGTTTTGTGTCTTTCCCATGGTTATTAATGGACAGGCCTTTAAAATTGAGTCCTGCAGCACAACAGCAGCCGTCTCTGACCCCAGAGATTTAATAATCTCTAACTGATCAATATCCTCTCAGCAGCTGTCCAAACGTGTTGCTCAGCTTTCCTTAGGTACCATCCCCCTCAGCCCTGCACACACACAGATCTGACAGGCCGCAGACAAATGATACACACCGGACAGACACGGGGAGTCACTACTGGACTGAATGGAGAATAATTCACCTCTTGTGTCGGTGCAGAGCGTCAGGCAGACTTCAGGAGGGAGCTGTGCTGGATTTATTGGACAATGATGTCACTGACTGACTTACCAAGAAGCTTCTGGAAAGAAAAACTTTATATTCTGTGTCCTACAGCTGAAGGTCACGACTGAAGACATACCTCGATCTAAACGTATACAAAGTGTTTTATTTTTCATCTGAAGTCTAAAAAAGACGGAGGGCATGTGACACCAGTTAAAACCACTGTGAAGCGTTTTCAATGCACTGTGAAAACTGAAGTTAAGGCAAATGAGCATCAGTCACCTATCAAGTCAAGAAAATGTCTCCACATTAAAATCTTTTAAAGAAAATATTCATGTTTTTAAAAAATATTTAAAATATAAACTATATAAATATAAATATTTTAAATTTATTTAAATATTTTCAAAGGATTTAATAAAAAAATCCATTGGCATCTTATTCTATACTTCAAGAAATTCAAGTGTTTAAATAAAACAATTAAGATATAAAATATCTAAATATTTAAAATTTGAAAATTCAGAATATTTTAAAATATTTAAAAAATCTGTTGGCATCTTATTTTATACCTACTTCAAGAAATTCAAGTGTTTAGTTATTGATTTAATTATTTATTTGTATATCTTTTTATTTATTTGTATTCTTATCTTCAATTTAGTTACTTATGTTAATGTTGTATTTAATTTTCCATTTTAAAAACAGTTGGTATGTTAATTTAAATCTGGGGGTTGATATATCTCTTATGATGCTTTTTTTAATTGTTTGAGTGCCTTTGTATATATCTTATTGTTCTACTGGCTCTGATCAATGCTGTTGTATCACCACAATTTCCCATTTTCGGATCAATAAAGAAATTCAATTCAATTCAATTCAATTGAACGCAACACTTTTGCGTTTCAGCCTAAAACCGTTGTTGTGTAAACGGCCCCTAAGTCTCTTTGACAACACCACGCTGGCTGACGGAGTTAAGACGTGAGAAAATAGATCTGTGTTTTTCTCTGCTGAAAACGATTTCTGTGATTACATTTTGAAGTGATGGTGGACACTGGAGCCTAACTGTCAGACAGAAAAAGGACAGAAGAGCAGAAGAAAGAGAAACAGGAGAGAGATAGAGCACGAGCTACAGGCTAAAACATGGGCTAAGCTGCTTGTGCTAATGTTGAATCCAACCCACATAACCAGGATGCTACAAAAAGCCAGCTACTATGTCTGCTTGTTGTATCCAGTAAAAATTTGTCTTGAACAAAGAAAATTAGTTTCGATCTGATCTTCTTTTAATTCCAAAACAAACACACACCTCACTAAAAGTCATCACGACAGTGTGTGTGAGACTCCAGGCCAGAAGGTGGCGAGGGAGTCCACTTAAAACTGATCG